>NC_050175.1:33989300-34126800 GCF_008315115.2 Sander lucioperca
AGAGCTTGACATATGCTGATGGACTAGGTCAGCAACTGCTTTTTCCAGGATTTTACTTAGGGATGGAAGGTTGGAGATTGGCCAGTAGTTGTTTGCATCCTCTGGATCCGAACCTGGCTTCTTGAGGATAGTGGTGACTGAGGCAGTTTTAAAGTAGGTGGGTATTACGCCAGATTCCAAGGAGTAGTTGATGACATCCACCATGATGGGACACAGGACAGGCAGACATGCTTTGACCAGGGCTGTAGGCATTGGATCCAGGGAGCAGGTGGAAGCCTTTGCTTTTGTGATCAGCTTGGTCACTAGATGGTTGTTCAATTCAATTCAATTTTATTTATAGTATCAAATCACAACAAGAGTTATCTCAAGACACTTTACAGATAGAGTAGGTCTAGACCACACTCTGAGACCCAACAGTTACAGTAATTCCCCCAAGAGCAAGCATTTCGTGCGACAGTGGGGAGGAAAAACTTCCTTTTAGGGAGAAACCTTGGGTGGTGAGGAAAACTTCCTTTTAGGGAGAAACCACGGACAGACCCAGGCTCTTGGTAGGCGGTGTCTGATGGTGCCGGTTGGGGGTGTGATGAACATTGGCAATAATAGTCACAATAAAGATAATGGAACTATGACTAGAAATAGTAGTTGTAGTAGTTCATGGTGTAGCAGGGCATTACAGGGTGTAGCAGGACGTAGCAGGGCACTGCAGAGCGTAGCAGGGTGTAGCAGGGCATAGCAGGGCGCGGAGCAGGACCACGGCGACAGCTGCAACCATGATTTAGGTGCCATCCTAATTCAAGGAAAACTGCTGGGCGACAAAAAACATAAGGGCTCCGGGGAATAAGCTCCCCAGAGCTAGGTTAGTAAGCACTTCTGGGACATGGATGCACACAGATGGAAAGAGAGAGGGGAGAGTAGCTCAGTGTGTCAAAGGAAAGAAGTCCACCGGCAGTCTAAAACTATAACAGCATAATTAAGAGCTGGTGCAAGGCAAACCTGAGCCAGTTCTATAAGGGTTGGTAGATGGAACTGATGACTATGAAGAGAAGCAGAGAAGCGAAGGGGTGCAGTGTCTGCAGCGATACACCCTCCCCCGCCTGTCTAGGCGAACGCTGCAACTTCTCACTCCCTAACTATAAGCTTTATCAAAGAGGAGAGTTTTAAGTTTACTCTTAAATGTGTTGACGGTGTCTGCCTCCCGAAGACGGACCGGGAGCTGGTTCCACAGGGGAGGAGCCTGATAGCTGAAGGCTCTGGCTCCCATTCTACTTTTAGAGACTCTAGGAACCACAAGTAACTCTGCATTCTTGGAGCGCAGTGCTCTAGTGGGACAATAAGGTACTATGATCTTTTCAAGATATGATGGTGTTTGACCATTTAGAGCTTTGTAGGTCAGGAGAAGGATTTTAAATTTAATCCTGGATTTTACAGGAACCCAATGCAGAAACGCTAATACAGGAGAAATATGATCTCTTTTCTTAGTTTTTGTCAGAACACACGCTGCAGCATCCTGGATCAGCTGCAGAGTCGTAAGGGACTTAATTTGAGCAACCTGATAGTAAGGAATTACAGTAGTCCAGCCTGGAAGTAACAAATGCATGGACTAGTTTTTCACCATTGTTTTGAGACAGAATGTGCCTAATTTTGGCAATGTTACGAAGGTGAAAAAAGGCTGTTCTTGAGGTTTGTTTTAAGTGGGCGTTAAAGGATATATCCTGATCAAAAATAACTCAATAATAATCCAATAACTAGATTTCTGACAGTAGTGCTGGAGGCCAGGGCAGTACCATCCAGAGTAGCTATATCTTTGGATAATGAGGTTTGGAGGTGTTTAGGGCCCAGCACAATAACTTCAGTTTTGTCTGAGTTTAACATCAGAAAATTGTAGATCATCCATGATTTTATATCTTTTAATGCATGCTTGAAGTTTAACTAACTGACTGGTTTCGTCAGGCTTGATTGATAGGTATAATTGGGTGTCATCCGCATAACAAGTTAATTGAGTGTTTCCTAATAATATTACCTAGAGGAAGCATATATAAGGAGAATAGAATTGGTCCAAGCACTGAGCCTTGTGGAACGCCATGGCTAACTTTAGCGTGCCTGGAGGATTCATCGTTAACATTAACAAATTGAGATTGATCAGAGAAATAGGACTTAAACCAGCTTAGTGCGATTCCTTTAATGCCAACTAAATGTTCCAGTCTCTGTAACAGGATGGTATGGTCAATAGTGTTGAATGCAGCACTAAGATCTAGTAGGACAAGTACGGAGACAAGTCCTTTGTCTGAAACAGTTAGAAGGTCGTCAGTAATTTTCACCAGTGCCGTCTCTGTGCTATGATGCATACTAAATCCTGACTGAAATAAAAATAAACTATTCCTATGTAGAAAATCACATAACTGATTAGCGACTACCTTTTCAAGGATCTTGGAGAGAAAGGGGAGATTAGATATAGGTCTATAGTATAGTTGGCTAAGACCTCAGGATCGAGGGTGGGTTTTTTCAGAAGAGGTTTTATCACTGCTACTTTAAATGACTGCGGTACATAACCTGTTAATAAAGACATATTGATCATATCTACTGATGAAGTGTCAACCACAGGTTTAAAGATGAACCGTTAGAAGTTGAGGGCAAGAGGTGATGATTTATCTCTAATTATTACAATTTTATCATTAAAGAAAGTAAAGTCGTCACTACTCAGAGCTATAGGAATAGATGGCTCAATAGAGCTGTGACTCTCTGTCAGCCTGAAAAGAAACCTTGGGTTGTTCCTATTTTCTTCTATTAGTGATGAGTAATATCTGATGAGTAAAAGTCTGATCTGGCATTTCTGAGTGCCTTCCTATATGTTTTCAGACTGTCTTGCCAATCTAAACGAGATACTTCCAGTTTGGTGGAACGCCATTTACTTTCAAGTTTTTGCGAGGTTTGTTTTAATTTGCAAGTTTGGGAGTTATACCAAGGTGCTGGTTTCCTTTGCTTAATCATCTTCTTTTTGAGGGGAGCAACAGATTCTGAAGTCGTTCACAGCGAGGCCGTAGCACCGTCTACAAAATTATCAATTTGGTAGGGACTAAAGTTAACATAAGAGTCCTCTGTTATATTGAGGCACGTCATTGAGTTAAATGCTATTGGAATATCTTCCTTAAATTTTGCTATAGCACTGTCAGATAGGCATCTAGTGTAGAAGCTTTTATCTAATTTTGTATAGTCGAGTAGTAGGAATTCGAAAGTTATTAACGAATGGTCTGATAATAAAGGATTCTGCTGAAATACTATTAAATCTTCAATTTCGATGCCATATGCCAGCACAAGGTTAAGGGTGTGGTTAAAACAGTGAGTGGCCTTATGCACACTCTGACTAAAACCAATTGAATCTAGTAGTGAGTTGAAAGCAATACTAAGGCTATTGCTGTCAACGTCCACATGGATATTGTCCACAGGCGTGAAGAAGGAGAGGCAGCGCTGAGGCAGATGAGCAGGGGAGGGAGCAATGTCCTGTGGTTGATTGGAATAGACATGTCATAGTAGGAAAAGCATGTACATTCAAAACCATTAATGATGGCTGCATTCTACTTAGGAGAGGCCCTGGTATTGTGCATGCTGACTCACTGAAATAGCTTGATGGAATTGAGCCATCGTTAAGGTTATCAATTTCAGCTGTGCTTTTCCTACTATGACAAGTCAAAATGTCTGCTGTGAAAAAGGTGTGAAGTGGATGGGGGCACTCGCCAGTAGTTGCTGAAGGATAAGATCCACTTTGGTCTGGAAGAAATCCAGGAACTTGGTGCAACAATCAGGTTCAACCGGAGGTTAGTGGGTGTCAATGGGGCGTAGCAGGCGGTTAATAGTGGGAAACAGCATTGTGGGGTGTTTTTGCTGGTTGCCGATGAGGGTGGTGTAATAATTTGTCTTGGCTTTGGAAAGAGCTTCTTTGTAGGAGCTCACATGTTCTTTGTAGGCCTCCAGGTGGACAGTGAGGTCAGTTCTTTTATAAAGTCTGTAAAGTCTTTAGCTTCTGTATGGGACACACCGGGCAGAGCAGCAATTTTACCGCGGCGCTGTGAGATGACGTAGTATGACGTAGAAAAAAAGGTAAAGATAAGTATGAAAGACCAGAAATCCACGTAAAGAGGCAGGTTGGGGTGGTGGATGGGTCAAACAACACAGGTCTTTGACCCAGGAGACTGAGGTTCATGTCCCGTTCTTGTCCCATGTGTCACTGAAACATACATTTTGTAACCACACCCACGATCTTTTCCCCAACCCTAACTCTGTGGTTAAATGACACCAAATCGGTCCTGACCCAGAGCATCAAAAAGTGACGCCAAGGGTCCCGACCAAACACGTTGAAAAATAACAGTACCCAGAGTCCGCTGGATGGCCCTAATTTTCAGGCGGATGTCCCTTACCTTCGGCTTTCTTCAAATATCACTGTTGATGGGATTATATTGGAATGAGTTGAAAGCCGCCTGTGTCTGACAGAGATGCTAAAGGAGACTTTTTGTTTCAGTAACTAATGCAAAAGGCGACCAAGTGTTGGATTTTGATGCACTGGGAGTGAGAATGTGTTTGCATGCAGATTATATAAATAGGAACATCATTATATATGTAGCTGCATATCTAAACACCGTAGTTTATCAATAGAAATTGGCGCCACAGGCAGGTGTCAACCTAATGGTTCATCCCAGCTCATTTTGGACTGCATCTTAATCTGCAAACAGCATTTTTGGAGAAGAAGATATATAATAATCCTTATCAGCCCTGGGAAACTACAAAAATAGCAGATAGATATCACACATGCAAATGAGTCTTTGCTTTGGCTTAAACTGTACTGTATATCCCTTGATGTTGTCATCTTTAATGCTCATCTACATCTGCTTACAAAATAACAACTAACATTGTTCAAATCTTCCCCTCTGTAAATGTTTGAATGTGATCAGGGCATTCCTGCAAAAGAGAGGTTGCCTCTCAGTGAACTTTCCCTGAATAAATAAAGGTTAAAAAATGAAGTCTCTTGGATTCAAATTTGATAATGAAAAGAAAACTCTTGGAAATAAAACAGTTCACTGGTAAGCACGTTATGAATCGTTCTCTTGTGTGTCTTTCAAACAGGTCCAAAGCAAGTGGCTGCCTTCTGCACACCGACCCCAGAAGCCGTTACCAGGTCCGGCTTCCTCCCAAGCTGCCAGGCATGCACTACAGCGTGGATGAACAGTGCCAGATCCTGTTTGGATCCAATGCCACTTTCTGCAATGACATGGAGGTACAACACACTCCATTTGTCCTAATATTTTAAATCTCAAATGTTATGAGAATTTTCTCCGCTGAAAAATGCTCCCATAGGTTGTTTGTTCAAGCAGCAATTACGACTCATCTTTACTTTTCTTGTGGCGGCGCCCTCTACTGGCCGCAGTAATTATGACGGGAGCAAGTATAAGAGTAGGGATGCACCGAATCCAGGATTTGGGTTCGGATTCGGCTGAATATTGGGCTTTTTGACGGGGTTTGGTTTCTGCCGAACCATAGAATTTTTTCCACCGAACCGAATCCTACGCTTGCACTGCGCGCGCTACGCTGGTCGACGTAATGTAGGTGGACTGTTCAATGCAGTAGGCTGTGAGAAAGTGAAAATGGAACTTGCGAGCAGAAATAGCGCCGCCTGGCAGCACCCCCAGCCAAAAGAAGGCGACCCAAGCCGAGCCACACGCTCAACCTCCAATGCCGACCTGTCCCGCAGCGGCAAGGACCCCAAACAACACACAACATTGCCGCTGCCAAAACACCTACGCATGAAACATCCGAAAGAATACGAGCCACGCAGACAGCAGCCAAAACGCAGCAACCCCAGGTACGGAAAAGGAAGGACAGTCACAGCTAAAAACTTGTGTTAACCAGACAGTGCCTCTCCCGGGCTGTCAGCTGTTCTCTCTGCAAATGAGTGTCTCTACAGTCAGTGGGAGCGGAGCGACCGAACGGCCGGCTGCTGCTCGTTAGCTAATGTTAGCTTTCTAATTTCAACCACCCAACATGCCTTTATCATACACTGGTTAGCAAAAATTTGCCAAACAAA
Organism: Sander lucioperca; assembly: GCF_008315115.2. Taxonomy (NCBI): domain Eukaryota; kingdom Metazoa; phylum Chordata; class Actinopteri; order Perciformes; family Percidae; genus Sander; species Sander lucioperca. Next base: position 33,995,374 of record NC_050175.1, read on the forward strand.
ATTGGCACTCATCTGGCGATAGCGATGTGCTTTCCTACAATGTGAAAAGAGCGTGTGAATTCAACATTAAGTTGTTACATTTAACTATTTTAGAGGCTGTGGACGTTGTTTACTTCATTAATGTGTTTACTGTGTTAATGGACTGAGGATGGGAGTAGGATTCGGTATTCGGTTTCGGATTTGGCAGAATCTTAACCAGTGGATTTGGTATTCGGCCAAACCCCAAAAATCTGGATTCGGCGCATCCCTATATAAGAGCACCAAGTTCCTTATAAGGAAGCAGGTTGGGGTGGTGGAAGGGTCAAACAAACACCAGACTATCACCCCGGAGAAGTCACCTTCCAATTGAAATTAATGGCAAGTTTTTTTTACTTTACAAACGTCCCGTTCAGCATCACGTGCATAACCAGAAGTGAAGTAATGTCTGATTTTAACCCAAACCATCTTCTTTTTCTTTAAACTTATACTACCATACACTAGAACAGGGGTTTTCAAATTGGGTGAATGTGAGCCTCCCCTTAGAGTAGGTAAGGACAGCCGAGCCCCCCCTTCCCCAAAATCCTGTCCGCCTTCCCTAACCCACACATGCCGCTGCAGTAAATGCCATCTTTTGTGTGTTCCAGGCAATGATGAGTTTCAATAACAACTGATACGATTTTAATATTTTTTAATACTGTATTTGAAGACATTTTATTTCCACAACTTTTTTAAAAGTGCATTCATAAATGATTCTTTGCAACAGCAAATTATTTCCAACTTCATGCAGGCCTAATTGAGGCTACTTTTAAAATCACTGAACATCAGTAGGCCTATCCACATTCTTTAACGCCACATAAAACCTCAGATTTAAACAACAAACAAAATGCGGCATTCACGTCATTTGCGCAAAAAAAATTATATTTTGAGAATAAACATTACGATAAAAAGTAGAAAATTATATTTAAAAAAAAGATTGGAATATCAAAAAGTCTGAATTTTTTTTGACAAAAGTTGGAATTTTTTTGACGGACCAAATTACAACTAAAAGTTTTGTTTTTGCCAATGACAGACTCAGATTATTATTCTAAGTGTCTGACAACATTATGGAAAGGATCCCTACAGAGATAGACCTTTTTGTTAAAGAGTAAGATCCTTTTTGTTTAACATGAAACAGCCCTGAAATCACCATCACCAAACCCACTAGACTCCATGTAAATAATCGGTACTTTTGTCACACTTCATTCAAAGTGGACAGAAACAAACTTAAACTATCAAAAGCCGTCTTGGTTCGTCTTTCCACTGTTCCAACAATCACCACTCTGGTTTGGTTGAAATAAACCCTTAATTCACCCATTTACATGTGGAAATATGCTGGCTCCATACACGCTAAAAGTATCCATCCGCTGTTTCATGTTAAAGTAGATCACGCTTCCTTTCAAAAAACTCAACTGGCTTGTTCACTAAATGTGTGTGCTTAGTTTCAATGTGATGCTGAAGTTTGCATGGTCTCATGCTATCATTTGCTAGCACCTCCTTGCAGACCACACACTGCGACAGAGGTGCAGCCTCGGACCCCGACCAGGTGAAACCTAACTTTAAGTACTCTCGATCATATTTCCTACGTTTTTTGCTGGGTCCTGTCTCCTCCTTAATGCTGACTTCTGACTGGGGACAAGGAAACGATGCATTTTAAAGCTAATACACGCACACACAATTACCGATATCAATAGAGCTGCATACAGTTATTTTTTCTTCGCGTGTCGCGCCTCCCCTGTGGTTCTTTGGCGCCCCCCAGGGGATCACCTATTGAAAACCCCTGCACTAGAAGACTTTGAACAGACTTTAAAAAAAAGACTGAAGTCTGACACCATCTCATATCTAAAGACAATCATCTCACATCTAACGTTAAAGTCATAATATGTAAATACTGGGGATCTTGCAGGGTCACAAATTGCACAACTACAACTAGATTCGTTTTGAAAAATGCAACCTTCACGTTTAAAATTGGACCAACGTTCTCTGGTTTAGATATGAGGATGGAAATTGTCCTGCAGCCCATATCATCGTATGGTTTGGAGGAGTTGTATGTTTTTCAGTTTTCATAACATGTTTGTTGTATATCTAACCCACAGTTAAGACATGAGATCCATTGATATTTAAAATGGAAGTAGAGTTACTCCAAAATAGGACAGGGGCAAAAAAATTATTAATAAATGAACACAAAAAACAAAGCATTCTGAAATATGTATCTATTTACCTTCACTGGAAAAACTAAAGATGAATCCTAAAAAGATCTTTAAGAACATTTAATAGATTTAATAAGAATCACGCAACACTTCAGAAAATATAAGGCTCTCTAAGTACCATTATTATGGCCCATGTTAAAAAGGAGTAGCATAGGCTTACCCTATTCAACTATGGAGGAGGCAGGTTTATTACTAGTAACATTATTTATTGTCGACAGCCACACTGTAACTTTACTTCCTCCGTCCCGCTCCAACGAAAGCCAAATTTGAGGTGACATGGGTCATATCTCCTTACTGTTTGCTAGCAGGTGCTGTAGAGACTTCACTAGCATTCACTGTCATCCACTATAGTTTCACCAGGGCTGCTCAAAATATTCTCCTCCTCATCCACACTTGTCTTTGTAATAGTTCCTGTTTGGAGCCACGATTGCAGTGTTTTTGAACCATTCATTTTACCTCTGCTTACTATCTTCCCATCACAGCTCATAACTAATTACAGATGTATGCACTCTGTCCATGAATATAACTATGTAGCTGATATCTAAACAAAATATATTACAGTTAAACAAACTGATCATAGTGTAAGTATTAGTATTGGGAATGTTGTAGTATTTCTATGGTATTAAGTTTTTAAATTAATTTATTTAATTTTTTATATCAGAGATTCCATCTGCGTACCACTAGAGAGAGCTCTCGTACCACCGGTGGTACTAGTTCCACAGTCTTAGAACCAGTGATCTATTTCCATAATCGAATGTAAGTATAACTAGTATATAACTAGTTATATACTAGTTATACTAGTAGTATAACTTCTGATAATACACTGAACAAAATTATAAACGCAACACTTTTGTTTTTGCCCCCATTTTTCACGAGTTGAACTCATAGATCTAAGAATTTTTCTATGTACACAAAAGGCTTATTTCTCTCAAATATTGTTCACAAATCTGTCTAAATCTGTGTTAGTAAGCACTTCTCCTTTGCTGAGATAATCCATCCACCTCACAGATGTGGCATATCAAGATGCTGATTAGACAGCATGATTATTGCACAGGTATGCCTTAGGCTGGCCACAATAAAAGGCCACTCTAAAATGTGCAGTTTTATCACACAGCACAATGCCACAGATGTCGCAAGTTTTGAGGGAGCGTGCAATTGGCATGCTTACTGCAGGAATGTCCACCAGAGCTGTTGCCCGTGAATTGAATGTTCATTCCTCTACCATAAGCCGTCTCCAACGGCATTTCAGAGAATTTGGCAGTACATCCAACTGGCCTCACAACCGCAGACCACGTGTAACCACACCAGCCCAGGACCTCCACATCTAGCATCTAAATCTCAAAGATCGTCTGAGACCAGCCACCCGGACAGCTGCAACAATCGGTTTGCATAACCAAAGAATTTCTGCACAAACTGTCAGAAACCGTCTCAGGGAAGCTCATCTGCATGCTCGTCGTCCTCATTGGGGTCTCGGTAACCGACTTGAGTGGGCAAATGCTCACATTCGATGGTGTCTGGCACTTTGGAGAGGTGTTCTCTTCACAGATGAATCCCGGTTTTCACTGTACAGGGCAGATGGCAGACAGTGTGTATGGCATCATGAGGGTGAGCGGTTTGCTGATGTCAACATTGTGGATCGAGTGGCCCATGGTGGCAGTGGGGTTATGGTATGGGCAGGCGTAGGTTATGGACAACAAACACAGGTGCATTTTATTGATGGCATTTTGAATGCACAGAGATACCATGACGAGATCCTGAGGCCCATTGTTGTGCCATTCATCCACGACCATCACCTCATGTTGCAGCATGATAATGCACAGCCGCATGTTGCAAGGATCTGTACACAATTCCTGGAAGCTGAAAACATCCCAGTTGTTGCATGGCCAGCATACTCACCGGACATGTCCCCCATTGAGCATGTTTGGAATGCACTGGATCCGCGTATACGACAGCGTGTTCCAGGTCCTGCCAATATCCAGCAACTTCGCACAGCCATTGAAGAGGAGTGGACCAACATTCCAAAGGCCACAATCAACAACCTGATCAACTCTATGCGAAGGAGATGTGTTACACTGTGTGAGGCAAATGGTGGTCACACCAGATACTGACTGGTTTTCGGACGACAGAAAGAAGAAACAAAGTCAAACTATCAAAAGCCATATTGGTTCATCTCTCCACCAATCATCACTCTGGTTTGGTTGAAGTAAACCCTTTTTTCACTCATCTACATGTGGACAATATGCTGTCTCTATACACGCTAAAAGTACTGATTATTTAAATGGAGTCTGGTGGGTGTGACAATAGCTATTTCTGAGCTGTTTCATGTTAAACAAAAAGGTATATCTCTGTAGTGATTATATCCATGATGCTGTCAGACACTTGGAATAACAATCTGAGCCTGTCAGTGGTAAAAACAGCACTTTTAGTGGATGAAATTGACAATGCATTTACCCTATAGGATTACATTTATGGTAGTCTATATTGACATTGGTTCATTTACGGTGCCGCCGGAGGTTCTGCTGGATGTCCCTCATTTTCAGCCTCATCTTCGGCTTTTTTGTGTGTTGGCATTCTCTGAGCTAGAACCGACAATTAAATTATGTTTATCTTATTTATTTTTTTTGTAAAATTCTCATCACACACTCGACAGCCATTTTAATTCCAGAGTTCGCCTCCCTACATGCACGTTCCAACAAAACAATTTCCTGCCCGAGGCTATTTTGCAGAGACACCGTTGCTCCGTCTGGCGCTTGGCGCCGCCCAAGATGATTGTGATTAGTTTAAAGAAATGCCAATAAACCAGAGCACGTTTTTCTCCCATCCCGGAATGCTGTGTGGACTAGCCAGACCCTCCTTTGCATTGCTGTGGAGGAAGGTCTGGCAATGCGAGACTAATATTTACAGTTACAGCTTTCTCGCACCAATTTCAAAGATTCCTGATCACATTAGTCACTTAGACACCAATGCTTTGAAAAATTTACATCCAGGTTGAAAAAAAAAACGAAATTACCTTTTAACTCATTGAAAACCATAATACATAATGAATTTGTAAATGAGGAAAACTGAGAGCAGCACAGTGGTCTGCTGTACTGATGGAATTTGACAATACATTAATCTGATGCTGAATTGAATCATGTGAATACTTGTGTATTCACGTGTGTGTGTGTGTGTGTGTGTGTGTGTGTGTGTTTGTCAGCACTTGATGTGCGCTGGCCTGTGGTGTTTAGTAGAGGGAGATGCATCCTGCAAGACCAAACTGGATTCTCCTCTGGATGGAACCGAGTGTGGAGCAGACAAGGTAGCACTGTCTCCCTCACACACTGCTTCCATGCACTCACATCTTCATCTCTCTCGCTGCTCATAGAAGCTGATGCGTGTATAGCAAGTGAACTAACAAAAAAAAACATAACGATACACACAGCTCACGTTTCGGTTTTAAGTCCACGATACGATTTTCTCAGGATGTATTTAACATAATGATCTGCAGACAAATAAAAAAAAATCCTTTATTTATATAAGCTATGCAAAACAACAGGTGTGTTATAACTTTTTTTAATGCATAAATGGAAGAAAATGACAGATTACATTTCACTGAAATTGTATTTATATTATTATTTGTGTGTGTGTGTGTGTGTGTGTGTGTGTGTGTGTGTGTGTGTGCGTGCGTCAGTGGTGCAGGGCAGGCGAGTGTGTCAGTAAGACTCCCATCCCTCAGCATGTGGATGGGGATTGGAGTCCATGGAGCCAGTGGAGCATGTGCAGCAGGACCTGCGGTACTGGAGTCCAGTTCAGACAGAGGAAATGTGACAACCCTCCGTATGTCACCCATCTGACTGTATTTGTTTGTCTTCACTTTTCCCACATTGCAATAAAAATGCTACAACATTTCCCTTTTCAATGCATAAAACATGCATGTTGCTTACGGGCCTGGTCCAATCAGGGGCCCGCATCACTGGAAGACATTGATTGACAGCCGGGGCCCCCTATCGCATTTTCATTACTCACACAATCCCAGCAGTCCCACATGCAGCCACTGACCAAGCGGGAGTGAGAACGGGTAAAATTAATTTCCTTGTTTCTGTTATGAAGACGAGACGTGTGTGTGACTCGAACATCTCACATTTACCAACAAAACTTACAGCGAAAGACAAAACATTTCAGACCGTCCTGCCAACATGTATACATTTTAACATTAATGTACGCTGTAACGATTTTTCACTCTAAAGTCGCTGAAAGCTGCTGCTGTTTCAATCCTGTCGGCTCTCTGCAGCGGGCGGGGCTGCTGCTCCGTTTCCCCCGCGACTGACACGCACACACACAAACACACACAATCACACACGGTAGATGCAGGAAAAAACGCAGATGAGATGTACAGGATGACCTAAACTGAGGACAGCTATGCTTGTTATTGTAAGTGCAATGATAAGTTAAAGGTCCAATATGTAATACTGACAGCTAGTGTTTAAAATAGTTACTGCAGTACAAATTCAAAATACTGGAGAGAGTCGTCTCCCCGCCCCCTCCTGCCCAGACTCGAAGTTCACGTTGGTTGCCAGGCTGAGACAGCAATGTCAATGTTAGACAGCGGAGTAGCTAACGTTAGATGCTGGCTATATTGACAGTCATAAAAGCCTGTGCTCACGCGGAGCTCTGTACTCAACTGACAGGCACACTTTTTCAGCTTAACATTACAGTAGGAACCGCTAAAAACCCAACAACCTCGCTGTCCTCTCCACACGTCAGGATAGGAACTGCTAAAAATACCACTAACTTGCCGTCCTATTCCACCTGACTGAACACACTTCATTGGCTTAGAATTGCGCCAACAATCGCTAAACACACTGCAAACTCACGGTCCTCTCTTTCCGATTCACAGCCTCCCTCTCTTAGCTTAAAATAACTCACCATTGTATACGTTGTAAACAGCTGTTTACTCCAGTAACATTAGCAGTTAGCAGGATTAGCATGGCGTCGTTAGCCAGGACCAGTCTGGATCACTTTACTGGCTGTGTCTCAATTGTTTTTGCGAGTAACCACCTTGGGTACTCGAGCTGTATAATTCAATGTGAGTACATAAATGTTTAAATTACATAAAATGCCCGTCCCTTGTAGCTGTGATAAATTAGCCCGAAGCTAATGCTTACCTGTTCAGGAGTAAATTAGCTAGCCAACTCAGCGTCCTTTTGGGCTCTAAGCTGTCTCCATCTTTCAAATAGATCTCCAATATTTACCTGGGGTTTGTTACATCTCTGGTCACGCAACTGTTAGAAACACGGCGTTTTTTTAAGTCATGTAGAATCTATCTCCGTTGATCCCGTTCGCTTGTGTGCTGCTTTCATGGCTGTACTAACGTTACAGCAACAGCGCGCTGGGTTTACGTTTTTACAGGTATATCTGGCAACCCGGCCTGGCTGTCAAACCGTTGATAACAACACACAGGCCAAAACATAAACATAAATTCCGTCACGGAACGTAAATTTCAAAAAGAAAAAATACTGACATTAGCATTGTTTTCAGAAAAGATAGTATTTCAGCTTAACATATTTCCTTAATATCTGATGAGGCATTGGTGTCATTTTTGGATTTATTACAGTAAATATATTACATATTGGTCCTTTAAAGTCCAATAACTACTTTATTAAACCGTATGAATGTGTGTCCCAGCCCAGGATAGGAAATTAACTAACAATGTAAAGATCAACAAGCCACTGACAATGACAGATATGTTCATATTTGATTCATTCAATAAATTATTATTTTGTGTCTTAAATCCACCAGACGTTTTCATATTAAACCAACATTTGCAGCATCCTGAGCCTTTTTGGTAAGGTTCCTAGAAAATCTCAGCCCAGAGTAATTAATTAATAGTAATAATTATTATTCTCCCCAAAAAAAGACTCCTGATTTTGTCAGTCATCTCTTATAAGCAATGGCGTAACGAGCCAACACCGGGCCCCTATGCAGGATTATCAAGGCGGGCCCCCCTACTACAGCACATGATGAGGGCGCAATATCCACGAGTAGGCTACCATGAATAGGACAGGATAGGATCATAGAGACACAGAAAATCCTGTTTTTCACCTTTATGAGGCAAAAAAAAAAAAAAAAGTTAACTTCATGCCCTGATCGCACACATACAATAAGTGAAAAAACAGGGTAGCTTCTCTACTAAAATTAAACCCACCGTAGAATCATGATACGCATGCAACTTTAACTTCTACATTTGTTTTTCTGTACATTTAAGTGTGCATTTGATGAATCTCAGATTGGACAGAGAATCCACAGTCAGTGTCTGTACAGAGTAGAGTAGGGTGTTTAAACATCACCTGCTGTTTGATGTACACATGGAGCTTAAAATATCTTTTTGCTTTTTCTAGTATGATATATATAAAGATACGAGTATTGTACTATGAGTAAACCCGTGTGTGTGCGTGCAGGCCTGGACCGGGTGGGCGACACTGTCAGAAATCCAGTGTGGAGCACAAGCCCTGTGAGCGTCCTCCCTGTCCCAAGGGAGCGCCCAGCTTCAGAGACCTGCAGTGTCTGTCTTACAACCGACACGCAAGCAGCAAGAAGAAGGGCAGCATGCTGACTGCTATTATTAATGATGGTGAGACACACACACACACACACACACACACTAGGGATAGAGAGCCGTTTTTTTGGCAGTTTGCAGATTATCTGTATCAGCGTTTTATTTGCCTGATAACCGATAAAGTTAATGAATTAAAAAGTCTTCTACTTTGGCACAGCTACAGCTCTGTGTCTGTCCCTCTGATTCGGTTTCACTCACCACTGAGTCTGACTTAATGTCCCGCCCACAACTCTATCTGACTCTCTTTTACTGGGTATTATGTTGAAAGTTTCTAATTTATTAAATAATTGCTTAAGGCATTTAAACAAAGTTTTGTGTTGGAGTTTGTAACATTCCAAAAACACACACACACACACACACACACACACACACACACACACACACACACACACACACACACACACACACACACAAATACTTGCTTAGTCATACTTTGGGGACATATTTAAAAACTAAAAAAAAAACTTCTGAGTGCTTTAGAAGTAAGATATCATCAACACATTCCTTACACCCACATCATGAAAATCACTTGATATTTCAGATGAAACCATCTTTTATACAGTGCTGTGGTACTCAAGTCCGGTCTCGTCTCGGACTCGTTGGTATTTGCACTCAGATTGCCTCGGACTTGGCCACTGGTCTTGCCATTTTTTCTAAAACCTAATAACCATTCGACGCGCACTTGTTCAGAAAACAAGTTTTGATTTGATTCTAAATCTATCTAGAACAGGTATTTACATTGGTCACCTGGTATATGCCTGGCTGTTTCATATACCTCTGCACAGCGCGCACACGCGGAGACATCAATCATTTTGATTAAAGCCACAAACACAATGTTGGTGAGCACTTTGCGAGCTAGAGAGTAAATGAAGAGAGGGAGCGCCAAACAAAGCAGTGAATCAGAGGAATGCATTTTTATTTTCTCATTGTCTCGCAGCAGTTATGTTCTAAAGCACAAACAAACGAACACACCTCCGCGGGAAGGTGCAAGCATTGTCGGTTTATGAGTGAATGCACAGCTTCATGTCAGTTAAACTTGTTAATCATTATGAGACGCTAGGGCAAAGCAGCGGTTGGGAATGAGAAGGGAACACCACCTGTGCGCTGTTATTGGCTGGGGGTTACACACCAAATGTAAGTAAAGGCTCTTTACTTACACCCAGAAGCGTCCCACACACAGGAAAAGAAAAAGAAAAGAGAAAATCCAGGCAGATTTCTTTTTATTTGTTTAAAATTCGGCAGAAAATTCAGAATTCTGCACCCGCAGATTCCGTGTGCCCCTGTTCATTAGTGTAATTTTGCTGTTGACTGTGATGATGATTTCATTTGTTTTTAAAGTATTTCTGAATGGAAACACATGTTTTTTGTCGTACTATTACACTAGTAGTTGGAGCTGCACAATATATAGTTTTTTTTATCGTCATCGCAATATCAACTGGCGCAATATACACATCGCGAAAGGCTGCAACATATCAGTATAGACACAAAACAGATTTTTTGTTTTAGTTGAAAGAAAATATCAGTAGAAAACTGCACACCTTAATGTAATGTCTGTAACCTGTAATGTCAATCTTTTTTATTCTTATTTAATTCAGTGTTCAATTTGTTCAATAAAAGAATGTTACAAATTAGTTCTTTTCATTTGTTTTAAATTCAGCAAGCACTGTGTTGTATGTTAGCAGAATACTGAAAGCAGCAGAACTGAGTACACTTTAATATCTGTTTATCGCAAGTAATATCGTTATCGCGAAATTCTACGTTATCGCATATTTTCCTCATATCGTGCAGCCCTACTAGAAGTTACACTAATAACATGATTTTGTGTGTGTGTGTGTGTGTGTGTGTGTGTGTGTGTGTGCGTGTGTGTGTGTGCAGAGAAGCCGTGCGTGTTGTTCTGCAGCCCAGTGGGTCGAGATGTCCCAGTCCTGATGGCTGACAGAGTGATGGACGGGACGCCCTGCGGACCATACGAAGCCGACCTGTGTGTGAACGGAAGGTGTCAGGTACAAACACATACTGGGGAATACTTCTTCCAAATCATGTCATTGAATGGTACACATCAAATACCATTACACTTTCTATGGCCTGGTGCGGCGGTGGGAGTGTCAATGAAACGGCCCATTTGTGTGACGTCATGTTGTGTTCTTAAACCCCCCTCCCACGTAGTACAAGTAGACTTTATATATGATCGTTTATAGATCTTGACATCTCCAACCGCAGTTAAAGGCAGCTTTAGTTCACAGGAGAGAGAGAGAGAGAGAAAGAAAAGAGACAAGCGAAACATAGTGAGTGCTTTGTTGTTGCAGGAAACATTCAGCTATTACACAAACTACTGGGCAGTTCAGTGCTTGTGTTTGATTTTCACCCTCATAATGTTTTTCTTTCTTGTGGCAGCGATAGAGGCAGTGATGTTTCCCGTTTCCTGTACGGGACTCTCACACCACCTTAAAACACACTGACACAGTCTGATCCCTCGTTACATGATTGGCCACCGCAGCGTGACGTGGGGTTGCGTTTCTCCAAAAGTTGAGTCGATCTCAACTTTATTTTACGTGTCCCCCCCTGTGGCAAACCCCCGCCGCAGCCTAAACGCACCACCCCCATTCAAAATGAATGGAAAGACCTGCATTTTTGCCGGACTGTCGGACGTCCGACACAGGCAGTCTAAACGCGGCCTTAGACTTACTCTTAGGTTCATTCAACCATCATCCTCCAGCAAAAGACTGAGTTGACGATCGATTTTAAAAAATTAAAACCGGTTTGATATCTAGCCAAACACCAGGCCGGACCAGTATGCGACTGTGGGAAAAGGATGGCTCGCTAGCGCACTAACGTTAGCTACGTTAGCTAACATCGGCAGTCAGAAACAAACATCTATGATCCAATGTCTTTTTGATAATCTACACGTTTTCTTGCAGTGGCCTTTCTAAAATAAGCCGTGGTAAAAGTTACTATAATCTGTCCAAGGACTTGATAAGCAGACAGCATTAGCTAGCTAGTTGATAAGTTGTCTACTTCCACTTTATAAACAGCTAACGTTACGTCCCTGTCAGAGCTGTCGGCTACTTTAGCGATGTTTAACGTTAACTACATAATGTTAGCAATATAGAGTATATTGTGTAGAATCCAGGACTGGCAGAGTAGAAGGAAGTGTCAGGGAGCAGAGTAAAAGTATTTAAATAAAATGAGCTGGTTTACCCATGGAGATGGGAGATACGGTTAGCTTGACCTCAGTCGTTGGTGCATTGGTGGTCAGTTCAGTGTCAGTGGTCAGCATAACGTTAACGTTAGTCCACTAGTGCGGCACATATAAATTGCACAAATCCACAATATTCTCCTCTCTGGGTTTTCATTCTGAGATGTGATTTTGTAGAAACACAACCCAGACTTGTCTCTCTTCGGTTTGTGCATCCAATTGAACAACTATCTGATATTTTGGCTACAGTGTGGTAAAAGCTGTGCTGACTCGTTCACAGACAGTTGAGGGCAGCTTCTTTTTGCCCTCCAGGTGGGCATTCTCATAGTGCTGTGACGTCACGTGCAAACTATGAAAAGGCACCTCTTTGTTTCTTGTAAGCTTTTTCAGCATGCCACTCTTATCTGTTTCTCAATAAGAGATGATTGTTGGATGAGAAGCAGCCTCTCTCTCAGCAGCAGGGCATATATATCTCTGCCATGTCCCTTCCCTTCTGCACTGATCAAGAAACACTTTGCCCTCATGCATAAAAACTACATGTTTCTGTTTAATTGACAATGAACTCTAGCTCTATTTTGAACCCTAACCAACCCAAATCAAATCTTGAAAATCAAATCTTGAAAAATATCCCCTAATATACCCTTTTAAAGTACATTTGGATGAGCTAAAAAAATGTGATTATTTTTCGCAATTAATCGCGATTAAATATATTTTCGATTGACAGCCCCGATATTTTGTCATTAAGTTCGGAGGACTTGTTGTGATCGTGATAATTCTCCCACTCTTGGATCATTACTGTGTGGAGTTCAAGCTTTGTGGTGGAGTACAAGGTGCCACTCTCATCTGTTTCTCAATAAGAGATGAGTGTTGGACGAGAAGCAGCCTCTCTCTAAGCAGCACGGCATATATATCTCTGCCATGTCCCTTCCCTTCTGCACTGATCAAGAAACACTTTGCCCTCATGCATAAAAACTACATGTTTCTGTTTAATTGACAATGAACTCTAGCTCTACAGTTGAAACCAGATATTTACATACACTTAAAAAAAAACACAAAAACTTTTATTTCTTTACTGTCATACATTAAATTGGGCCAAATGTTTTGGGTATCCTTCCACAAGCTTTCTACAATAGTTGCCGGAATTTTGGCCCACTCCTCTTGACAGAACTGGTGTAACTGGGTCAGGTTTGTAGACCTTCTTGCTCACACTCGCCTTTTCAGTGCCGCCCACAAATTTTCTATGGGATTGAGATCAGGGCTTTGTGATGGCCACTCCAATACCTTGACTTTGTTGTCCTTAAGCCACTTTGTAACTAATTTGGAGGTATGCTTGGGGTCGTTGTCCATTTGGAAGACCCATTTGCGCCCAAGCTTTAACTTCCTGGCTGATGTCTTCAGATGTTGCTTCAATATATCCACAAAATTTTCTTTTCTCATGATGCCATCTATTTTGTGAAGTGCAGCAGTCCCTTCTGCAGCAAAGCAGCTCCACAACATTATACTACCACCCCCATACTTCACAGTTGGGATGGTGTTCTGAGGCTTCAAAGCTTCGCCCTTTTTCCTCCAAATATACCGTTTTGTCATTATGGCCGAACAGTTCAATTTTTGTTTCGTCAGACCACAGGACATGTCTCCGGAAATTAAGATTTTTGTCCCCATGTGCAGTTGCAAACTGTAGTCTGGCTTTTTTATGGTGGTTATGAAGTAATGGCTTTCTTCTCCCAGAGTAACCTTTTAGCTCATGGTGGTACAGGACTCGTTTTACTGTGGATAATGACACTGTCTTACCAGTTTCAGCTAGCATCTTCACAAGGTCTTTTCCTGTTGTCCTGTGATTGATTCACACATTTCGCACCAAAAAACGTTCCTCTCTGGGACTCAGAATCTGTCTCCTTCCTGAGCGGTATGATGGTTGTACATTCCCATGTTTTTTATACTTGCGTATTATTGTCTGAACGGATGAACGTGGGACCTTCAGGCATCTGGAAATTGCACCTACGATGATGAGCCACACTTGTGGAGGTCCACAATTCTTTTCCTGATGTCTTGGTTGATTTCTCTTGATTTTCCCATGATGTCAAAGAAAGTGGCTCTGTGTTTGAGGTGTGCCTTTATATGCATCCACAGGTGTGCCACCAATTAACTCAAATGGAATCAATTAACCTATCAGAAGCTTGTTAAGCTCAGAATGGAATCATCTGGAGTTTTCTTTTTGTTTAAAGACACAATAAACTTAGTGTATGTATACTTCTGACTTTGATGAAAGTGATAAAAAAAATACATAAAAATTCTCCCTCACTCGATTCTGACATTTAACAAATGCAAAAAATATGTTAATATGTATTGATCTAAAACAGAGAAAGTTTACTCTGATTTAATGTATGACAGTAAAGAAATAAAAGTTTTTGTGTTTTTTTTCTGAAGTGTATGTAAATATCTAGTTTCAACTGTATTTTGAACCCTAACCAACCCAAATCAAATCTTGAAAAATATCCCCTAATATACCATTTTAAAGTACATTTGGATGAGATAAAAAAATGTGATTATTTTTGCAATTAATCGCGATTAAATATATTTTCATCGATTGACATCCTCAATATTTTGTCATTAAGTTCGGAGGACTTGTTGTGACCGTGATAATTCTCCCACTCTTGGATTATTACTGTGTGGGGTTCAAGCTTTGTGGTGGAGTACAAGGTGGTATCATAAGTCTTTAACTCTTGCTTTAGAGCTCAAGTCATCACTGGGGAAAAATGAATCAGTCATGAAATAAATAAATACACAAATAAAGACATGTAGGGTACCATTATCATTAGCAGTTGTTTAGAGTAGGATAGATTAGATAGACTTTATTGATCCCACACAGCACACATACAGAATATACAAGAAATAATAAATAGGATAGAAGACAAGAACAAATATTCAAAAAGTAGATACAAAAATACAAAGGAAAGAATGTACAAACGTATACAAGTGGCGAATAAAAATGTACGACTACTTAAATATTTATAAAGTAAGTAAACCAATGTTTGTGCAAGTTGCACTTAGTGCAGTATTGTGATGTATATGAGTCTTATTTAACACTCAGTGAAGTGTTAAAAAGTTGTATTGCCTGTGGTAGGAATGATTTCTTGTAGCTGTCAGTGCGACACCGAAGCTGTTGGAGTCTCTTGGAGAAAGTGCTCTGCTTTCGTTCTTGTTTATTTGCAAGTGTTGTATGCTGGTATGTTTGGGAGGAATTCCTCCTCCTTCTGGCTAAGGCAGAGAGAGAGAGAGAGAGAGAGAGAGAGAGACAGGAGAGGAGAGAGAGACCAGTCCAGAATGTCCAATATGGATGCAATTATCATGACGCACATGTGCTTACAAAATACTTACTTCTTAATCTCAGCAATGACTCATGTATCCTTAAATTCCTCCGTTTTTTTCAACCTGGGCCCTATTGTCCTATGTTTTTGTGTCTAAGTGACTGATGGGAACAACAATCTTTGACATTGGTCCAGTATTAAGCAAGATTGCTGAGTCGGCAGTGGTGAAACAAGCTACAATGCAAGTTAATAGGGCAATTATCCAGCTTGTATTTACCTTCACAATAGTGCTTGTTTATTTATTTTATTTATTTGTTTATTTAAAAGGGACGTAAGAAAGCTTTTTTGCACACCTCTTTTTGTCGGGCAGGTGCGTAGGATATGATCAAGAGTAGCAGATCAAAAGCTTAGAGAAGAGTCCCACACACTGACCATTACGCAAGCAATAATTTATTTAGAAAAATACAACGTTTCGGTCTCAGACCTTCATCAGGTAAATTTACCTGATGAAACTGCTAAATGTATTTTTTTTAAAAGAGAAAGAAACGTAGTATGTAGTTTTGAGAACATTTATTGTGCAAAACTGTAATTATATAACAATGTTACAGATAAATAAAATTCAAGTACACTAGTTGCAGAGACTTTAACAAAGAAAAATCTCAAAGTATTAGGTTTCTTTCCTTTAGTGCAAACCATTCCAAAAGGCACTACACTTAGTTAGTTTACATCCTTGATTCTTAAATCCCATCCAAGATGCAGAGAACAGAAAAAACTGGTGTCTTTTTAGTTAAGGAACAGAAATTGTACTGAAAATACTTTCAGTATTAGGCAAAGATGCACAGATACTTTAAATAAAAACATATTTAAAACATAAAGTTTCTTACCTGCAGCCTAATGTAACGCATTTGGTTTTAAACATTTAGTTCTCTTAATGAAATGAAAACTGGTGTCTTGTTAATAAAGGAACGGATACTGTGAATTAGGGAAATACTTCCAGCATTAGGCATGGCTATTTTAAATAAAGAAAATTCTTCCAAGTATAGTGCACAGATACTTCAAATGAAAACATAATAAAGTGCAAAATGAAAGCACAATAATTTTTTTGAATAAAGAAGATACCTCCAGTACAAGGCATATATACGTCAACTAAAGAAAACGTTTCAAGTATAAAAGTTTCTTTACAGTAGTGCAATGCCATAGACAGTAAAAACTGCAAAACAGCGACAGAGCACACTTGTACACACACACACACACACACACACACGGCCGTGTGTTCAGTGGGGAAGTACAACGTCTGCAAACACCGGCTGCTAAGATTCCAATCGTCTGTTATATAGTGAATTGTCAGGCTGATGAAAGGCTCCATGGTATGGCTCGACCACAGGTCTGTTGTAGCGGCTTAAATCCGAATCAAGTCCAAATAATGGATGTTGCACCGGCCTTTTTCACCAGTTCCTCCGTTTTGCTTTCAGCCATGTTTACTCAAGATGGCGATGATGCGTTGCAGCCGGTTGCAGCTCGCGGCTCTAAATTTTGCAGGTAGATTGCGTCAACATGCATTATCGCGATAGTGCAATATAATTAAAATCTCTATCGTAGGCCAATTTTTTATAATTTATATTGCATCTTGTTTCTGTCGCCCATTACTAATAAAAAGTTTGGCTGCCTCTGTGGTTAGATATGGCCTTATGTGTCTAAAGTTAGCCAGATTATATCTGATGGTATTAGCCACCTTTTTAACATGCTTTTTAAAAATTATAAAATGATACCAAGGTATTTAAAATCAGACACAACCATGCGTTTTTCTCCTTCAATAAAAACATCAGCCTGCTGTGCACTTGTGGATTTCTTAGAGAAGAACATACATACTGTTTTGTTAATGTTAAGATGTAGGTATGACCTTTTTAGTCAGTCAGAAACATGGACCAGTGCTTCAATTTGTTTAGTTGCAGCCTGCTGTTTGTTTTTGGTATGCAAATAAAGAACTGTATCGTCTGCATACATTTGTATATTAACAGATGGACAAACTGAAGGTAAGTCGTTAATGTACAGGCTAAACAAGATAGGGCCCAATACTGACCCTGGGGTACACCAATATTACAGTCGAGGTATGAAGAATAAGAATTACCAATATGTACGCTCTGTTTCCTGTTAGTTAAGTAGGACTCCATCCATTTCATGGCCTCAGCTGAGAAATTAAAATAAGATAATTTTGATAATAGTGTCTGGTGATTCACAGTGTCAAAAGCCTTCTTAATGTCCAGAAACACTGCACCTACTATACCACCCTCATCTAATTTTGACTTGATGTTTTGCCACTGACTGTCTCAGATTATTATTCTAAGTGTGTGACAACATTATGGAAAGATGTCAGACACTTAGAATTTTAGTCTTAGTCTGTCATTGGCAAAACAAGCACTTTTGTGAAGGTAAATACAAGCTTTACAATTGCCCTATTAACTTACATTCTAGCTTGTTTCGCCAGCGATCTCGCTTAATACTGGACCAATGGCAAAGATTGTTGTTCCCATCAGTCACTTAGACACAAAAACTAAGAAAAACAGGGTCCAGGTTGAAAAGAATGGCAGTTACCCTTTAACTGTGCAACATCATTTGGAATCGGTACAGTACTGAAGTTTTTTTTTAACTCTATCTACTGTCAACCATCTACGCGTAAAAAAAATAATGCAGAGTAATTACATCTCTAATGTCCCTTGAACCCCATGCATCACTGAACATACAGACGTCCACAGTAGCTTTGGAAACATGACAGAAGCAGATGACTAAATGTTGCTGCGCCCAGTGAATGCATGCAAGGTTATTATAGTTTTGAATTATTTATTAGTTTTGACTTTTCAGTTTCATTTTAGTTTAGTTTCAGTTAGTTTTCAGAGTGTGTATGCTAGTTTTAGTTTAGTTTCAGTTTTCTTATTAGAAATATTTAGTTTTACAGTAGTTTGTTTTTGTCAGGGCCAGGTAGAATATCTCAGAAGTATGTATATGTTTGGAGAACAGCCATGACGTTTAATGTTTAACCTTGGTGCTGATTTAGTGTCCGATGTGAAGTAACTGCAGCACAGTGCCATCTGTTGGAATGTTAATGTCAACTCGATTCAGTTTCTGTAAAATACTAAAACTGAAATTATTTGCGTTTTATAAAAAAGAAAAGAAAGATTATTAGTTTTTCTTGATGAATTTAGTTTTTTTTTAGTTTCAGTTTACTAAAAATATTCACTGCCTATTTTAGGTTTAGTTTCCTGAGTGAATGAAGCAGCGTGACTCAGGAAGGAGCCAGCCGAGTGCAGTGGCATAATGCACGGCCGTTCACTGTGTTTACCTTCATTGAATCGGCTGAAAGCGACACCAGGCTGCTACAGTATAACCACTCAGACATCAAACCATATCACACTGCTCGGTTCTAACCCTACATTTCTCACGGCTGAGATGGAGGGGATATCACTGGTGTGTGTGTGTGTGTGTGTGTGTGTGTGTGTGTGTGTGTGTGTGTGTGTGTGTGTGTGCAAAGCTCAGCATTTAAACTGACCCGATATGTTGGGCTTTGCGAAAACATTCCAAGCTCAACACTTATTCACTGAGAGGGAGTAGCAGTTGAGGAGTTGGAGAAGGGAAGCTGTGAGCTGCAGACAAAGAGAAGTTGGCAGGTACTGAGGTTAAAGAGGGAGGAGGAGGCATGGCTGTTTTTCTAAATCTGGCATGTGAGACTCAAGCATGCTATGAAAACACTGGCAAGGAGAGAGGGAGAAAAAGAAAGAAAGTGAGGAAGCAGACAGGAAAAGGGGAGATGAATATATTCAGTAGCTATGAAAATAGACTGTCTGGCAGGAGGACGACCCTGGAAGTCTGACTAGGCTGGAGGAGGGGCCCCATATGGCCGTCTGATTCAGCAAACTGTGCACAATGCAAGCTACTGTCAGCAGTTACTGCCCCCTACCTGTAATAATAATAATAATACATTATTTTCTGTGTGTTCACACCTTTCTGTTGTTCTACAAAGAGCCTGGTCATCTTCAATCCTGATGTATGGTGTCCCACAAAAATATCCCTTTAGGAAGTGTTATAGCTCTGAAAACATGCTTGAGAGAGTGTTCTGTCAGTTGTGATGACTAAATAGCTCAGACGCCCAAATCAGCAGACTTTATGCATGTCTTTATGGCAGAAGGAACACCAAGAGGAAACCCACGCAAACACAGGGAGAACATGCGAACTCCACAGAGACAGGCCCTAAACCAGTACTCAGCAGTGCCTACTCGCTGTGAGGCAGCAGTGCTAACCACTGAGCCACCTTGCTGCCAATAATAATTATTGAAACATTATTTAAAAGTTTTCTGAAAGTTTTTCGCTCTTTTGATTTACAGAATATGACTTACAGGGCAAACATTGCCAGATGAATTAAATGTCCAGATGAAGGATATGTGTAAATACTAACATAATTATTTGACTATAGCAAGTTACGTTTTCTGGACATTATCTGTAGTGATAATAACGATTCAATATTATGTAAAATTGCATTGTTTTTAGTAAAAAACCTTAAAAAGTTCTTTGGGGAGGACCCCAAAGTAACCCTCCACAAACATAACACAGCTTAATATTGAGCCCTATGTGTGATGCTCGAGAGGTAGAATGATTGCTTTTTGCAAGTTCCACCAGTTAAACACACAAAAGCAATATTATATATGATGGTGGTATATGATCAGGGTGTGGTGGTATTTTGTGCGTGGCGTGAGTGGATGTGGACGTTTTGTATATTTTTCTGCTTTTTGGACCTTTGGCAATCGCATGCCTGCACAAGCCAAGATTTAACCCTGCATACAGTGCAAATTTTTGTTTTTCTTTTCTAAAGAAATTATATATTATACAGAAAAGACAAACTCACACAAGTCAGTGTGCACTATAGGGGTGTCACGATTCTCCAAATCCCCGATTCGATTACATTTTCGATTCTAAGGTCACGGTTCGGTTCGATTCTCGATTTTTACATTTATTTTTTTTAAAGCACAGGTTGCTATGCCATTTTTAGACTAGACTTTTATGCAATACAATATCTGACCTTTGTTCGCAATATACCACACTGCATTGTCAAATTTACATTTATTAATGCCATAATGTAACATATGACATAATATGACATAACTTATATCTATAACCTGCCATCTAGTTTCTCTTTTGTTACTGCAGTCTTCTTCACAGAAGATGACATTCAAGTTCACAACAAAACAAACAAAAACCAATAAAACAGCCATGTCCATAGTCTTCTCTGAACAATTAAGTGTCTTAAACTATTTCCGAACAGTTAAGCATATACCACACAGATTAACTGCCATGTTAGTCGTGCTGCCATGCTATCTTTTGACTGGCTGTAGCTAAATTAGAGGAGGTTGACTGACTCACAGCACTTCAACACTAGTGTTGACGAACTGACCGAAGAGCCGGTTAATTAACCCGAGTAGTGTCACTGAACCAAGAGAATGAACCGACTCCCTCCTGTTTTTTTACCTCATTCGTGCCGGCAGCGCTTCACTCAAGCTGAGTATGCTCCATTGTGTGTTGCTGGTCTTCTTCTGCTACTGTGTGTGTAGTAATCTAGCTCATTAGCGCCTCCACTGGAGTGGTGGTAGAATCAATCAGGAAATGGACTACCTCGAGCACATAGACTGTATATAAGAATGGACCAACAGATCCCGTTGCTCTGGACGGAGACCAGTGAAGGCCTTTAGAAGCACTTTTCCGGTGAGCGCCGAGCGTTACTGCGCAACCTCCAACTGAGAGAGACGACGTAAATGTGACGTGAGCAACGTGTCTGAAAGTTGTAAGTCTTCTGGTAGCTGTGCCAAGAGAAATCTCAATCATTCCCAATCTTGCAGAGACGGAGAGTGTAGGTATATGTAAGGAGATAACATAGGCACAGGCTAATTATTGCTAACTAAAATGCTAGTTAACATTAGTAATTAAACTTAAACAGCTAATGTGAGTCGAAACTGCCTGCGAGCTTCTCCTGTACTGTACGGTAATTCCTATACTATGCGACAGTAAGTCGCGTGGTTATGACACAATCGTTAGCCTATTTTTACAAAAATGTCTGCTACAGAGCCACAACGTGAGGTACAAGGTAATGGAGCCTTTTATACATTGTCGTGTTTCTTTAGAAATAAACACTTCAGATGTAAAGTTATTCGCTGTCAAAGTGACGTCAAAATGAATGGCAGTCAATGGAATGCTAACGTCAGGTGATCGCTTTGTAGCATCAAAATGGCGCCATAGGAGATTCGAGCTCTGAAGCGAAGCTTACCCCTTTGCTCGAGCAGGCTACACGTGTGTGTTTTTTTTCTGTTCTGCTTGGCAAGCCGACCAGACATAACATGGGGGCGTGGTAGCATCGACGATTAAAAATCGAAATCGTGACACCCTTAGTGCACTACAAAGCCAACTCATAAGCGTTTGATTTCACAGAAAATTGGCTGTGACGGCATCATCGGCTCTTCAGCCAAAGAGGACCGCTGTGGTGTTTGTAATGGAGATGGGCGCTCCTGTAAGATAGTGAGAGGAGACTTCAACCACACCAAAGGAATGGGTGAGTCTGTGTTTAAGTATTCAACTTGTATGCTCTGTGTCTGTGCCGAGTATGCAGCTTATATTGACTTTCCATGAAACGCCATTGCCATTCACTGCTGATATGTTGCAGTTTGTTTGATTTATTATTTATTAAAGCAGTGATCAGTTTTACATTTGTTGTCAATAAGAAGCCAAAACAACTAGATTAGTTTTGAAAAGAAAATTCCCATGCTGCTCCTGGTAGAAATGTCAATGGAACAATGGAGCAGCAACAGCAGCAGCTTCTGGCCACAGCTGCCCCTGTGCTACAGATGGGAGGACACGTCAAAACACTCTCTTGTTTACTGCACTAGTTTCTCTTCCTTTTCCACAGTCCAACAGATGCGAGACTTGTTCACTCGCCTCCCCACCATGTTTACCATCTAGCTGGTTTGCTGCTTCCTCTTTGGTGCTGGAGGGAGTGCACCCATTGGTTGTTGACAATGTTCACATGATTTCACTTCACTACCAAGACTTAAAACGGACAATAACATCAAACATGTTCGATTTTGTCGGAACGTCAAGACAGGAAAAAGACTGACTGGGTTTGAGTTTTTTGACCACCTTACACCAAATGATGGAGACGACGGGAGCACCCCCCAACTCTAGCTAGACTCTCAGGATTTCATTCCGATATTGGAAATTAGTCTGCAACAGTGGAATCGCTTGAAATGTCGCTTGGTGTGAGGTCGCCATTAGTTTCCATCCTGACACTGTTAATATTTCATGTTTTGTAGAATTCTTTGGGAATGAAATGGAACGGTCAAATTTAAAGACGCATGGGCATAAAATGGTGTGTGTCAGTTTCTGCCTAGCAAACATCATAGTGGCCTTTAGTACTGGTCAAACCCTAATGTAGATGTCACATGGATGTTTCTGTCTGAAGTATCGCAGTAAGGAATGTGTTATCCTTCATCTTCACCAGCCTGAGAGCTCTGGCATGAAAGAAGTTTATACTACAGAAATGGTCATTACTGTTGCATTGGCTCTAAGTGTGGTCAGGGATCTGTCGGTGTGGTCTATTTAAAGGTTTCACCACAATGAATTTAATTCCACTTTAACTTATTTATCCACATGGGTATTAGGGGTGTGAATCTTCACTGGTCTCAATTCAATTCTTTTGCAATTATCCTGTCAACCATTTGATACGATTCGACATCACGATGCGTCACCTCCTCAAATTTATTATATATTGCTACACATGGTTTTCATCAACAAATTCAAGCTGTCAGATATATGTGATTTCCCCTTTTTATTGCATCTGCTTTTAAAAAAGACACTTCCTAAATGTAGCGGAGTCTGAACACAGAAGACAACAGACAGAAGGCAATAACAAAGCAGCGACCATAGAAAATCAACAAGTAACATCAGTATGCAATAATCGATTATTGTCTGTCACTGCATCAATGCAGAATCGTCTAGCAATGCATCGATGCAATAATTTATTTCAACACCCCTAATGGGTATCACGGTTGGTTATTGATTTTTATACCAACACGAGGAGTTTAGAGGACTGTAATTCAGACAGGAAGTGTTTCTGTTTCTAATGAGAGTTCTTATTCACCCTGAAACTGGATTTATCTTCTTATGTTATCAATTATGTAAAAGTCCTTGGAAATATTGGGAAATAAGTAGTTTTGCTGGAAAAGTTGTCACAGCATGGACTAACCTAGCCATAGCAGTGTAGATGGTTGTTATTTCAAATTTTTAATGTCTGAAGGTGACACTCATTGGGCGTTTCTCAATCTGTGTTCTTCTATTGACTTGTGTTCTTGTGTCCCTGTGAAACGTCATCTCGTGTTGCCAAAGTACTGTCCCAATACACAAGTTCACATTTCACCAAGAACAGTTAAGATTCCCGGAAATGTTCTTGACACACCCATTTTACCGAGGATGCATTGGTTGGTAACTTGTATGAACTTCGCAGCACCCGTATCCCAACATTCATTTCGGCATTCAATGATGGTCGGGTTTCCGGTACATAGACAGCCCAAAAACGGGACAATTTTAACAATTTTCGCCATCTTATTCATCACTAAATTAACTTCTGAGAACATTTTAGGCGAGAAATGAACGGTTTAGATTTCGAATTTTTGAAGTCTTGCGAAAATCTTTGCCGAATTGACAATTTGCTCCAAAGTTTTCGGAGTTTTCGGAGCTCCGTGAAGTGAGGCGGCCGCCAGCTTGCGCCTGCCGGGGCCGCTAGCTCGTCGCTCGGATAGTCACGCTCAGAGACCCCGCTGGAAGCCGGAGGTCTTTTAGACCGGTCCCGTAAATAAGAGGCTTTTATTTTGCCGTTGACGGATCGTTTGTTTAAATATCACAACACATGTCCATCATAAGATTAACGGGAACCTGTGGTTAACTGCCTTTTCAGAGTTAAACTCCACAAGCACACACACACACACACACACACACACACACACACACACACACACACACACACACACACACACCGCAGCTTCACACACACACACACACACACACACACACACACAGACATACACACAGCGCAGCAGGCAGAGGCGGGGGAGAGAGATATACCTGTTTCTTTTCAGGAGACTTGTTTAAATTATGCCATAGGCTATACATTAGATTTAGTATTTTTTTGGTGTATTTGTTTTCTGATTTATTAGAAGTTGAGTTTCAGCCTGTATGATAAATTAACAGTTGTAGTGGTAACATGCTGACATGTTATGTAGACTAAACGGGAGACACCAACCTTTATCATTTGAATTGCTAATTTCCATCTGTTGTCCCTGGGCATATACAGTGCACTACAATAATATAGAAATGATCACGATCACGATCATGATCATGAACACATAGGACACACCAGTGCATATGCCTACTTATTTTTTAATTTAAACTGATTTAAACTTATACACTAATAATAGTAGAGATCACGTTCCACTCTTTTGAATAAGGGGTGTTTGAGCTAAACCATAAACAATAAAATTAAAGCTCAATAAGTTTTATTTTTCAATATTATTGCAATAGTTGTAACATTGTGAGGTTTTCTTGTCCGGAGCTTGTTTTAATACAAAGTGGTTATAGTGTTGTGGTTTTTATTTCTAGCTGTTATTTTGGAGCCCTGCAGGTAGCCTCTGTGCTGGGAGGGTTGAGCAATAACAGGAAGAAGGCATCGTCTCAAACTCTTAACAGTGTCTTCTGTGCTTGTGAACTTGCAAGTTCATTCTTCAAGGTACAACTAGCAAGAACGTTCTCCCCAAGAACACAAGTCCGTTCTTTGCATTCTTGGTATTGGGAAACACCTATTGTCTTTTCAGGTTTCATCTTGCATCTTGCTTACTACGAGGTTCCTCTGCTGATTATTCCAATCAAACATTTATTACACATCACTTACTGTCTGCCACTCAATCCCATACCACATTTCAATGGTATACATTGTGTACTATATGCAATTACTCATACAATAATGTTTTGGCAGCTGGTACACAGTTTGTACTAACAGGAAGTGATAGAACACTTCATCCAATACACATCAAATAAACTGTATTCTTGGAATTCAACTTAGGCCAGACTCAACAAATTCTTTCTGGAGTTGACTTTGGGAGTGAGGTTTGCCATATACTGTATCTAACCCCTCCCTTTAAAACAAGCACCAAACCCTTTGGTGATAGAAGAAGCAGATTCATAGTACAATTGCTAGTTTTATGTGTGAAATATTGTTCACTGCATTACAGTACACTAGAGCTGCAAAGATTAATTTATTAGTTGTTAACTATTAAATTAATCACCAACTATTTTGATAACTGATTAATCGGTTTGAGTCATGAAAAAAGGTCAAACTTATCTGATTCCAGCTTGTTAAAGGGGAATGTTTTCTAGTTTCTTCTCTCCTCTGTGACAGTAAACTGAATATATTTGAGCTGTGGACAAAACAAGACATTTGAGGACGTTGTGTTGGGTTTTGGGAAACACTGATCCACATTTTTCACAATTTTCTGAATCTTTTATAGACCAGGCAACTTATCGATTAATCGAGAAAATAATCTGCAGATTAATCGACGATGAGAATGATTGATAGTTGCAGCCCTATAGTACACTACTGTTGTGTAAATTGACTTAGAGACAATGGCAGGACTGGACACAAGCATGCACGTGTGTGTGATGGCTAAACCCAGAGCTATCCCCAACTGTTTATCCTGTACCACTCATGCACTGTGTATGTGTGTTTTCTGCACGGCCTGGAGTGTGTTAGTGTAGGTAGATGAGAGAAGCAGTTATCTATGGGCTCCCCTGGCTGTGTAGTTAAAAATGTTAACAAAAATGCTAGTCACAGTTACATAAGCAGCTGTTTGACCCTGTTACCCCATAACCCCGCCGTGAGGTATGCCAGGGATGCATTCCTTTCATCAGAGCTATTTCCTTCTCCCTGCTGCTCCTGCCAAGTGGCAGAGTAACAGTGTAGGGGGAGGAAACAGTCGTCTGCAATGAAATGTAAGAAATGTTAGAAGTTTTACATTTACAGGACTGTATAAAATGTCATGCTTTAACATTTAGCATTTGCTCCTTAACACATCAAATGTTGTGCTTGTAAAGCCAGGTGAGCCCGTCCTTGTCTAACCATAGGTGGACAGGCAGGGAGGTGAAGGGTTGAGGGTTCAGGAGGGAGTGGAGTGTTTGTTCATTGTGGATATATGTTGCTCAAACCCTCCGACAAGATCAGTTTCAGCCTGGGCTCACAAACCTTTGTCTCATGAACTCAACCTCTTGTAAAACAAACATACTGTATCTGCACGGAGACATTATTTTTCCTCACCATGAAAGGATTATATGAAAAGACTTTAACCCTTGTGTTAACACAAGGGTTAACTATACGTTTATTTGACGTTTTGTATTGGCCTGGCGTTGAGCTTCGGGGTCCCCCCCGCCAGGCCAATACAAAACGTCAAACTGGACGGGTCCCGGTGACCCGCAGGACAACACAAGGGTTAAACCGAAAGTAGACTCACATTGATAATGCTTAGGAGAGTTGGGTCGATTTCTGGTTTGTCAAGGCTAAACCGATTTGATTTTATGCTAACCGGTTGGACCGGCATTTGTCACTATGTCACCTTCTGGCAAAAAGTAGCCTACATCAGCAACCTGTGCAGACTCCGTCACGACACTTAATCTTACTTGTATTGCATGCAGTGTTGGGCTGTAGCGTTACTAGTTTACAGCTTTAGTGTGTTGCTTTTTGACATTAATGAATGTCCGTCACATTCAAGACATTGCCAAATGAGTTGCTACAAAGCTAATTAAGACTATCAGCTCCACACAACTCTCTCTGTATTTCTCAGTATGGCTATGTTCAGAAGATTGTGTCGTCTGGCGACTTTCCCGAGTGAAGATAATTACCTCTTCTGAAGAGTCCATCATGTTTTTTTAATCCTCCGTGTCCTCCTTGACTACTAGCAACTGCGTGGAGGAGGGGTGGGGGCGCTTGCGGGATCGCGTAAGGCTTGTAACATGTGGACACACTGACAGTTTTGTTGTAATTACTTAGAATTCCTCTTGGGGGCGACAGAAACTATGCACTATAGCTTTAACTACTTTTAAATAGCGTTGCTGTTTTCTGAATCAAATAGCTTTTCAGTAGCTTAGCTTTTTTTATTAGTAGTTGGGTATCCATAGACACATATCTATGGTGCAGTAGCATCCACACAAGCTACATTTCCTCAAGCAATTGTGAAGCTGCAGTCTGAAATAAAACTGCTGAGGATTAGTGACGCCAAACAAAGACGTATGTCGTGTACATGGATGTATGAAAAAATAGCTTTGATGTAGTAAACTATGTTGCTATAGCTTAGCTTGCTACATTTAATTGGGTGCGAATGTTAGCTTCATTCTAGTGAAAGTTCATTTAATGAAGAATACCGGTAACTGGTTGCTTAGCTCTCTTTCCAAGAACTTTCCAATAGCTTGCCCAACACAGGTAATGAGCAATATAACGTCATATTGTTATGTTTGCTTATAAACGAAACAATCTAACTAACGGAGTGGCTAGTGTCTGATAGCAATTTACTTTTGAGCGGTGAAATGAAAGACATCACATTTCAGTAGCGGTGGGTGGGGGAACAGCGCACGTTGTGTTTGATTACTAGAAGGTTTATGTGTTTTTCGGGTTGACGAGACAAAATATTGCACGCACAAAAGTGAAACTTCAAACATAAAGAGAAATGTTACGAATACTAAGCACATACAGTGACAACATTTGAAAGTGTCCCACCCTTTGCCGCAGTTGCACCACACTTATGCCGTGTGTTGTAGTATAATGTCAATAGGAAGGCGCTCAGCTTACACAGCTTTTTATAGGTAAACCCACTACAGCACTGTGGGTTGGATTGTGACTCACTGCAAATTTTAAATATTCAGGGAACGACCAAAAGTGCAGGTAACATGTTGAGGAAAACTGTATGTAGCCACACACTTCCACAATGTGCTGCTTTACCACAGCCACACACAAAAAACCTGGCAGATGATTGGATGAATCAGCTGTATATCAAACTTTAGGCTAGTAGTTCCCAAACATTTTCTGCAGGGCCCCTATTTTGTAGCTACAAATATTTTCAATATCCCCCCTTCCCCGAGGAGAGAGAGAGAGAGATCTGTACAATGTATAAGCCTATATCTATATATTAGTTATACCTAACATAATTTCATTTATACATTTGATTACACAGCTTTGTTTACACTTAATGCTAGTAGCTATTTTTTCATTTTTGATTGCTTTGGCATTGAAGCCCCTTTGATTTTTTTCACATTAAATTTCATTTAGCTGACACTTTTATCCAAAGCATCTTTCTTAGGGAGCGCGTCCCCGGTACTCTCATTGGCCCTCATTTATCAATCTAACGTAGAATCCAGCGCAGATATGAACGCAGAAATCATCTTACGACAGGCTTCACGTGATTCATGAAACGTTCGTATCACACCAACCAGAGTGTAAGAATGGTCGGACATTGATAAATGCAGTGGCTGGAAACAATTGTAATTTAAATATCACGCAATATATTGTCGGTTTTGAGGCCTCGCCCCTACAATTTACGACATGGTGAGACGGCTAAGAAGCAGAACTTTTCAGAGGTGGAGATTGAAACCCTGACATCTCAGGTTCATTTGCACCAACGTGTGTACTATTTGGCAGCCTGAACTGGTATTAAAGGCTGTAGAAAGAATGCGGAATGGAAAGAGATCACTGATGTGGTCAACAGTGTTGCCGTAGTAAATCGGACTCCAGCTGAAGTTTATTTAATTTATACATCCTTGAAATATGTATGCTATAGTCCTAATAGTAATATACAGGCTTATATTGCAATCTCAGGCCTCCATGTAGGTGTACCTATATTTAAATAAATGTTTTTTTCATGAGTCAGAGCCAGGCAACCGTGATCTGTGAAGGAGAGGCGTCCTCCGCCCCCCGTGCTGGACCACCACCCTGACCCTGTCTCCTGACAGCAGAGAGGCTGGAAAACGAGACGAAATATGTCAGTCAATGGCAGAAATAAATCGTTCACTTGTGGCTATTAACATTTTAAAAGAGAAACGAATACCTGAAGAATAAATAAAAATGTTGCGCATAGTCTTCCATAGTTTCCTGTATTGAATATCATCGCCAAACATAACACTATACCTTTTTAAATCGAGGAATAATATCCTGTCTCCTTCATATAGCCCCAGTTGGGGCTGTGCTGGACACTGCTCTCTGCGCATCGGGTCATCTGGCTCCATCACTACATTTATGGCACCCTGTTTTCCTGTGCAATGTTGTGCAGAACCACACACGGTAAAACAATGTTGCAGACTTTTTCTGGCGTGTATAGTAGGGTCCCCCCCGCTGATGCAAGTAGAGCCATCTGCCCTTAATCAATCCGATGCAGCGCTCCACCGTGGCCCGTGTGCGTACATGTGCACTGTTGCATCGGCGCATAGAGGTCTAAAAGAGCCAGATCTGCCATTGCCGATAAGTGATAAACTGATGACTTCTCCTTCTCCTGTTAAACTGATTAAATGCTGGACCGCAAGTCCACACTGACTCGAAAATTGCGTGCACGAGTTTAAACTTAACGTGAGATTTGATCGTAGCCTCCGCTCACGTCCATATTGATAAATGCCGAGCTTTGCATGGAGATGACCGTACGCCGGTTTTACGCTTGTTTTCTGTTGTACGTTTGTTTCGTAAATGAGGGCCATTGACTTTAATTGTAAAAAAAAATTTGAAAAAGGCTTAATATTTTAAAAAGTATAAATATTAGAACGAATGTTGAAGAATTCCCATCATGTGCTTTAATATCTGAACATTTTGATATTTGAATGTTCTTTATAGTCTGCAGAAGTTAGAGGCGACCAAGAATGAAAGTTGAAGAATCGGATAACAATACTGGGAATGCTGAAACAGCATTCACACAACAAGAGTTACTGTATCTCAAGACACTTAACAGAGTAAGTCTAGACCACACTCTATAATTTACAAAGACCCAACAATTCCCCTAAGAGCAAGCATTTAGTGCAACAGTGGCGAGTAAAAACTTCCTTTTAGGCAGAAACCTCGGACAGACCTATGCTCTTGGTGGGGGGGCGTCTGCCGTTGCCATTTGGGGGTATGATGAACAGTGGCAATTATAGTAACAATAAAGATAATGCAACTATGACTAGAAATAGTAGTTGTAGTAGTTCAGGGCGTAGCAGGGCACTGCAGGGCATAGCCGGGCGTAGCAGGGCGCCAAGCAGGACCAGCAGCTGCAACCATGATTTAGGTGCCACCCTAATCCAAGAAAAACTGCGAGGCGAGAAAACATAAGGACTCCGGGGAATAAGCTCCCCGGAACTAAGTTAGTAACAAGCATTTCTGGAACATGGATGCACACAGATGGAAAGAGAGAGGAGAGAGAAGCTCAGTGTGTCAAAGGAAGTCCCCTGGCAGTCTAGACCGTTAATAGCATGACTAAGAGCTGGTCCAAGGCAAACCTAAGCCAGCTCCATAAGGGTTGGTAGATGAGTCTGACGACTATGAAGAGAAGCAGAGAAGAGAAGGGGTGCCTTGTCTGGAGCTAAACACCCTCCCCCGCCGGTGTAGGCGAACGCTGCAACTCCTCACTCCATAACTATAAGCTTTATCAAAGAGGAGAGTTTTAAGTTTACTCTTAAATGTGTAGACGGTGTCTGCCTCCCGAACCCAGACAAGGAGCTGGTTCCACAGGAGAGGAGCCTGATAGCTGAAGGCTCTGGCTCCCATTCTACTTTTAGAGACTCTAGGAAGAAGTTTGTCCGCCCTCAAGGATCCACTTGCACAGTGAGGAGTTTAATCCCAGGTGCGTTAGCTTTGTGACTAGCCTGGAGGGTGATGTGTGTTAAATGCTGAACAACAGTCAATGAACAGCAATCTCACATAGCTTCCTTTCTTTTCCAGGTGAGATAGGGTGGTGTGAAGGATGTGTGCTATGGCGTCTTCCGTTGATCGGTTGGGATGGTAGGCAAACTGTAATGGGTCCACTGTGCTTGGTAGTGAGGAGCAGATGTCATCCCTGACCAGTAGTTCAAAGCACTTAATCACTACAGAGTGAGTGCCACCGGGCGATAGTCATTCAGGCAGGCTGGTTTTGTTTTCTTGGAATGATGGTAGACTTCGTGACGTGGCACGTGGGTATGACAGACTGAGCCAGTGACAGGTTGAATATCATTGTGAACACCATCGCTAGTTGGTCAGCACAAGGTTTGTGGACCCGCCCGTTGATACCATCAGGACCTGCCATTTCTTGGTGTTCACATGCTTAAAAGCCCTCCTGACGTCATGCTCAGAAAGAGAGATAGGTGTGTGAGGTGCACCCACCCATCTTTTAACCTCGGCTTCAGCTGTTTCTGCGTGTTGGCTGCTGATGGCCTCAAAGCGGGCATAAAATGTATTGAGCTCACTTGCTACAGACGCATCAGCACTTGACACGGAAGAGGTGGTTGATTTGTAATCTGTCATAGTTCTTAGACCTTGCCACATGCGTCTGGGGTTGACCTCCTGAAATTGTACTTCCCGTAGTCCCTTTTTGTCTCCTTTACTGCTCTTCTCACGTTGTAGGCCGCTGCTATATAACTCTTCAACATCCCGCGCCGGATGTATGGCTTTATCCTGGAAATATACTTTGGCTGCCGGAAGATGCATGAGGCTGCTTGCAGCTTTACTTGACATTGTAAGCTAAATTATAAGGCATACAGAAATGAAATATGTAAATCACATGTTGTCCTAAATATGGTCGCAAGGAGCAATAGATTCAAAAGCTGACTTTTTTACTTTTTGTCCACATGTGGGTGTGTCCAGTTGCAGCTTGCTAGTCAGAAATGTTTGGCAAGTAACCTCTGGTGATCTCAAGCAGCTTATCTGTTAAAAAAAATATGAAAACACTAAAAAGGAAAGAAAATGTGTGATAAAACAGAGGATAGAGCATCTCTGATACAAACACAGATCACTAGCCCACCATTGTCTACATCACCACCTCTGTATGCCTCTGAATCTGTTTTCAAAAGACAGACACAATATCTGCACACTGTACTGATAGCTCCCAGCAAATTTAGATTTGTCTGATTTTTGCCTTACGTTTGTTTGTTGATCGAGCACCTGTAGAAGTTTTTTGGATGTGTGTACCCTATACTCTGTTTGCCTCTGAATCTGTTTTCACCTTATGTTTCTGTCTATCAGGCTACATCGAAGCTTTGGTTATCCCTGCAGGAGCCAGGAGGATCAAAGTTGTGGAGGACAAACCCTCACATAGCTTTCTGGGTAATGATGCATTTGTTTTAGGGTCCTTGAGAAGGATCACTGCTATCTTCACAAACACAATACCATGTTTCTTTGTGAACATTTGGCAGCTGCTACAGTGTCTACACACAACTACTTTAGTACTACTACTATGCATTTATATGATTTTATGTATATTTGTATTTTATCTTCATGAAATTAATAATGATAACATAAGCATTTTGACTCAGTGGGAGTCGATCTTTATTTCATGTTAAAAAAGTATTTCCCATCCTTCTTTTGATTCCCAGCCGCAGCCTGTCACTCCCTCTCTGCTCTCTACCATAGCGCTGCGCCCTGTGATCTCATAATGCCTTGTGTTGCTCACTCATGCTAACTTTATTGTTCAACATATGTGACAAAAGCATTTCGTTTTCAAACGCGAGAGGCTAAAGGCCGTTTCATGGTTCTGCGTCGAATCGACAGCATACCCCCGCAGACCCCCCTGCGTCTACGCTGGACCCTACGCCGTAGCCTGACGTGCACCTCTTGAAAAATGTAACTACACGTCGCAGCGGCGCACGTCACAGCGGCGCACGTCACTTGGCCGTGGCTTGGTAGCGTTGCATTTCCCCTGACTCATTTCCTGGTTCTCCTTCTCCATAAACAACATGAAATCAAGGAGAGGGTTAACTTTTCCTGCTAAAGATTTCTCACTGTGGTCAGAAAGAACAGGGGAGACACTTTGTTTCTCTCACTATGACTCTAGAGTCGCTACTCGCTCCAAAGTTAATCGCCAGCTCGACGCACACCAGCGCACAAGTATAAACATCAGGCCACTTACGTAGGCTACGGCGAAAGCTCTGCGTGGCGCCTCCGCAGAACCATAAAACAGGCTTAAGTTGAGAAAGGCGAGATTCGCTAACATTAGCCAACACATTTATATAAAATAAAATACACATTCAAATAATTATTTCAGCATTCGCTTAGTATTGAGGAAGAACAACAGATTTTGCAGCTGCGCCCCAGATTCACAGATGACAGTAACAGCAAGAACTGGACCCTTTTCTGCACTATATCCCTAACTCAGATAGATAGAGATAAGGTTGAAAAGCACCAAATTCTCCCTTTACCAGACTGGCCAGAGCTTCTTTCAATTTAACCATTAAGTCACTTTAGAATTTAACACATATCACCCCTACATCTAAACACCAGTGTATCCATCCGCCCATCACCTCGGCCTATAGCACAGGCTGCCAGATATGGTTGATTAGCACAGGTTTTGGTGTCTGTACGGGTATGTGTCTGGTACCATGCCTGGCTAACTCACTTTGACGACAAGACATAACTCCCCCTTAAACCACAAACTGTCATTTTTACATTTGTCTGATTAAACAAATAAGATGCAACATGTTCATTAGTGAGCTTTAGAGGTGTTGTTAGGTGTAGTTTCCCTCTGCATCAAGTCTTTATGCTAAGCTAGGCTAACCCTATCCTGACTCCAACTCTGTGACAATGAACACACATGAGGGTAAGCATTTAGCGTTTCCCAAAATGTTGAATTATTAATTCAAAATGACATTTGATAAAAGGACACAGAGTAGTTGTCACTGTACGTCCCGTTGAAACTCCAGTTTTCCTCCACTCCACTACAACTTTTCATGATGAAACAAACTGAAATTCCACAAATACACACACAAACAAATATACTGTGCACACATTGGTGTTTGGTGGACAAAGACAACCAGATAACCAGGTGTGACATCACAAAACTGGTGTTCATTTTCTCACGTCAAACACAGGGTTTGTGCGTGAAATACCTCTGACCTCTTCTGTCTCGCTCACAGCTCTGAAAGACTCCAGTAAAAGGTCCATCAACAACGACTGGAAGATAGAGCTTCCAGGAGAGTTTGAGTTGGCCGGGACCACGGTGCGCTATGTTAGAAGGGGACTGTGGGAGAAGATGTCTGCCAAGGGACCCACTAATACACCCTTATACCTGATGGTAAACACATCACTTTCTCTGCTCCAATTGTTATATCGCAATACGCCCTGGATACAGTGGCAGGACTGAACACTCTGCTGCTGGTGATACTGCTTGTGTGATTTATTTAGGGTTATCAATTTGCTAACATTGACTATACTGTAAATTAGATATGAACTGATCAGTTTTGCCTACCACATATATGATGGACACGTTCTATTTTGTTTGACTAATGTACCATTAATAGTAGGTGTCCGTTTTTTTTTGTTTTTTTTTTTGTCCACTGGTGCTCGGGCTGTCCTAATAAGAGTAGCAGACCCTATGCTGGATACACTCCTATTAGTCTATATCCACGACGTTCCGTTTCTGGGATTGCTCCGTTGCCAACGGAAATTCCGCCGGATTTCCCTCGTTTCAGCCGGGTGTCTGTTACCTTCTGCTTTCTTTGTGTTGAAATTCTAAACTGCGGTGGATTTCTGAGGACTATGATTAACTGCTCCTCAGCTCTCTGCAGGGTAAATCCAGACAGCTAGCTAGACTATCTGTCCAATCTGAGTTTTCTGTTGCACGACTAAAACAACTTTTGAACAAACACATTTACCACACACTTCCCGAGGCTATATTGCAGCGGCACCATGGCTTTGTCTGGGGCTTAGCACCGCCCTTGACAATTGTAATTGGTTTAGAGAAATGCCAATAAACCAGAGCACGTTTTCCTCTCATCCCGGAATGCTGTGTGGACTAGCAGACCCTCCTCCGCAGTGCTGTGGAGGAAGGTCTGGCAAAGCGATACTACGCTCATATAGATCCCATGTGCTTACATACAGGCTACACACTGTCAAGCGTAGGCTAGTGTTCATGCAGGAGCCGCTGGAAAATGTCATTGTCGAAAAGGAGAAAAGGGGACACAGTGTCAGGTTTCCCAAAATAGCCTAAATGGGAAGCCAAAGTACTTGGTGTGTTTACAGCACCAGTGCTCAAGGAATATAATATTCGGTGCCACTATTAGACTTGTTTCCTTTTCTAAGGTCCAAGGTGCATGGAGAAATCCTTGTAACTCTTGCATGGGAAAACAAAGAAGGGTGGGGTGACATTCACCATGACTTACACTGCACATGCACCTCGCTTAGCAGAAGTCATTGATCCAACCTGCTTCACTGCACGGCGTGTAACTTCGTCAGGTGTTGACTGACCAGGTCCATTTTGCTTTTCTTGCTCCTGCGCAACAAGGGCAGTTAAATGCACTGAATAAATGTTTTGTATACCAAAACAGCCACAGTGCCAAACAGGACCACAGTGCAGTTATCCCCTGCTGTGAGGCTGTAGTGGAACGCAAAAATTCTAGTCGTACTGATTAACTGTTTAATTGGAAGCAACTACTGTAGACCTGGCTATGTTTGCTTACTGCTACCCTTTGAAAATGACTTCTGCCAGGGTTCGAATTATGATTTCATCTTTGTGGGGGTCTCTTTTTAAAAAAAAAGTAGTCTATGAGCAGCAAATTTTGAGCATTAAACATTTCATTTCCTGCATTCTGGTGAATGTTTATGCACCTATTTACCTTTTTCTGAATCAATGTATGCTGGAAATATCTTTAAAGGGAAACATAGATTACAATCCAAATATAAAAACATAATGGAATATATTACAATAAGGCTCTCAGGCATTCTGTATTGCTATTTATTCTCCTGTAGATCGACTTTTCTAATTATATCTGAGTCAGCACACATGTAGCCTAGCATCATTTACTCTTCCCTCCTCTCTTGCATCTTCTGTTGAGGAAGTAACCTCCTTAAATGTGTACATGACAATTATTCACCTCAATGATACATTATTCATTTTAATGGATTAATAAAGCCCTGGACTGTAATATTTCAGATGCGTTAATCCATTAAAATGAATAATGTATCATTGAGGTGAATAATTGTCGTGCGCATTTAAGGAGGTGGGATATATTTTGAATGTGCACAAAGATT
The DNA here is from genome assembly GCF_008315115.2 of Sander lucioperca. Lineage (NCBI taxonomy): Eukaryota > Metazoa > Chordata > Actinopteri > Perciformes > Percidae > Sander > Sander lucioperca. Next base: position 34,032,002 of record NC_050175.1, read on the forward strand.
TGAATATGAGCACTCACGTTCAAAACTTTGTGCACATTCAAAATATATCCCATATGTGCTCTCTGTGATTTGGAGGAGTCGTGATATTTTGAGAAAATAAATAATTGGCTATTACAAGAATAAAGTCACTATATTTCAGAAAATAATCTACCTGCACCGTAGCCTGCTGTGCATTACGTGATTGCTCTGCTGATACGATAGATCTCAGACCTCCTGACAGACTCGAGCCCTGTTTGAGACTCTGGTCTCTGAATGAGACAAAGTTTAGGGTGGTTTAGTTTAAGTGGCTGTACGCTGCTCTACATCGGGGGTGGGAAACCGAAACTACGACAGAAATACACGGAGCACAAACGCGACACATCTGCCGCAGCATGTCGACAGCAGAGCACGTCCATTATAAACCGGACGGAAGGCGCGCTGCTCATCTCTATTTTTACAGCAAGAGTGGACACTAAGCGACACACAGGTCTGCTTCAGAGCTCCGTGTGTTTGGGAAAAGTGCTTTATTTGTGATTTAAATAATGGTGCTGATGATTTTTAGAGACCCCCACAGGTGTATGATTTTACTGCTTTCACGGGAGCTCATCCTCTCTCTATGGGAGCTCAGCTCCCACTGGCTCCCACGTAATTCGAACCCTGAGTTCTGCAAATAAAGATCAACTGAGTGAAAGTTGGTAAGCTTTATATACAGCTTCCCTTTTCTTTAAACCCCTCGCTGTCATGTTCCCAGGTGCTGCTCTTTCATGACCAGAGCTACGGGATCCACTATGAGTACACAGTGTCCCTGAACACAACTCAGGACAGGAGCAGTGAGGAGCCAAGGGAGCCAGAGTATCTCTACATCTGGACGCACAGCAGCTGGCAGGACTGTACTGTCCAATGTGGAGGAGGTAACACACACACACACACACACACACACACAAACACAGGGTGCAATTTTCTGGGGGGTTGCATAGGATTTCCCCCTTTCTGGTCTATATATCCCTGCCTCTGCTGAATTATTTTTATCAAAAAAAATGTATCACCCCTCAGAGAGTAAAGCGCTGTAACGTGAACTGTCGTGCGATAGAACGCTAAAATCAGAGCGGCAGTTGCTAGATGTGTTTAGCCGGCAATAGGTGACTGCGAGCTGGCTACAGGCACCGCCATGAACACATTACCCCCATTCTCCACTCACTCCACTGGCTTCCCGTCTCCACCAGGATTGAGTACAAGGTTTCCCTCCTCACACACCAATGCATCCATGGACATGCCCCCCCCCCTACCTCAAAGAACTTATCAACCCACAAAACACAACACGCTCCCTTCGCTCCACTCACTCAAACCTCCTCCACATACCCAGAACCAGACTCAGGACAATGGGAGATAGGGCCTTCTGTGCTGCTGCCCCACGTCTGTGGAATGTCCTCCCTGACACCTTGAGGGCACCTCAATCCACTGACTGTTTTAAAAAAGGTCTTAAGACATTTCTTTTTAGCAAAACTTTTGGTACCCTTTAGATGCTTTTTTTTAAAGAAAAAAAAACTTTTTTATTTTTCATTTTAAACTGCTCATCTTTTTTTTTTCTTTCTTTTTTTCTAACTTGTAGCACTTTGAGATCTTTTGATGAAAAGGGCATTATAAATAAAATGTATTATTATTAAAACAAAACCAAGTGTAGGAACACTGCTGCCTTGTTCCTACAAAAGTAAATCAGTTCTAACTTAGTCAATACATGTGCATTTGGTGTTGGTCTATTGTTGTGTTGCATCTTCAGTTTAAACGCTCTGTACAGCACAGTGGGTAGCAGTATTCCTAATCTTTGTTAGCTTCTGGAAATCTTCTGATGCCTGGGTCTGAATAGGAAGAAGTATGAGCACAGGAGCAGTGTGGTCTGCATGCCTACCTGCTGTGGACAGCAAACATTGCTACAGCAATTTATAATGCTTCTCTAACCGTGTTTACCTCATCTGACGACAGAGATAAAATTTGTGATCTCATTAGACGTGGGCCTCATAATTACCAGGTCCGGTTCTCAGTATTATAATATAAAGATCCAAATACAACAGAGTCTTGCTAAATAGAAACTTTCTCTCTCTCTCTCTCTCTCTCTCTCTGTCTGTCATACACACACACACTCATACAGTCTGAAAACCAACGTTATATTAAATAAAAGAAAAGTACAAGCACTAGGACCACAGGGAAACAGTTCACACTCAAGCTCCCGGTCCCCCTTCCAACTTCCCCTCCCCCCTCTCCTTTCGTGTTCTCATTCAAACCAGGCGTTGATGCATATACTGTGTAAGTGGAGCCAAAACATCTGGATCGCCCCCTGGTGGCTGGCTGCAGTATAGGTCTTTTTTTCTCATTTTAGGTAGTTCTGATCACGCTGATGTTTGTTCAAGTGTTCATTTTTCTGATCAGTTTGGTTTTTATTAGTTATTTGATGTTATAAAAATGGGGTTAAATGTCATGATTGACAGTTGGGATTGACTTTTGATTGGTTGGGCGGGACTTCAATTCCACTGCCGTATCAAAACTGGCTCCAAAATGACAGGATGGCGGCGGCCATATCGGGATATATCTGGGAGTGTTATTTTTTACACGTTATTTCAAACAAGCAGAGACTCCACCACTGTGCTTCTTCATTTATTTCGTGTGCGTGTGTAGGTGAGAGGAGGACAGTGGTTTCCTGTATGAGAATAGTCAATAAAACCACGGAGGCTGTCAACGATAGCTACTGTCAACCTGAGAACCGACCACACCCCCAAGTACGATTCTGCAACTCTCACCCCTGCCAGTACCGGTGAGAGACACACACACACACACACACACACACACACACACACACACACATGCACAGTATGTTTGTTGCTAATTGGAATAATTTGTAAAACTAAGATAAATACATTTACCTTTTTAACAATACACTTTAACAGTGTTGGAAGATGAGCATGTCGCTGTTAAACAGCCACTGATATGGATAAATGATACACTAATTATGACAGGTCTCCTTTAGAGCTCTGTGTGTTTGTGCCTGAACATGAGAGGAGTGGCCGACTTTGGAGGCAGGCTGTAGGCTGCCCACCCAAACACAAGTTAAAAACAGTACTGGTATTTTCTGTGCTATTTTCAATTAGCTAAACAAAAAAAAAATTCTTAACTTTTGATTGGGTGGGAAAAACACGTCGAAACGGTCGAGTCAAACTCGCTGACACTTCCTGGTCTCAGAAATAAGGGAGCAACAGCCTTTGTTTTTTTAAGTTTTGCTTTAGTGTTTTTGATATTTTTAAAAGAAGGTGAACAATATAATCAGCTGACAGACAGCGAGAGCGGCCCTGATGAGAGAGAGATGATGATGTGTTGTCACACAGACAAGCTACAGGTACAGTATCTGTGCTCATAATAGGTTTGGATTTAAAAGTCATCTGTGAAATCGTATACAAGTCTGTAAATTGTGTGCAAGGTTGAGTTCATTTTTAATTGCATGCTAGTAAAGCACTGTTTTTTGGTTCACTTCCTATATTTGGGGATTGGGGTCTCACCTAAAGTTAACCGAACTCTAGTGCACTTGGAAGCGAATCGCGAGCCCTGTTTTCAAGTGGACCAGAGTTTGGTTGATTGGTCCGCACCAGAGTTCGAATGAGCCTTCATACAACCCCAAACGAACCGGACTAGCCGAAGAAACACTCCAGGGTTTGGTTAAAATTATAATGGCATCTTTTTCTCTCTGTGTCAGACCTCCACCCAGTAAAACATTCAGACCCAAAGCAAATGGACTGTAGCTTATGAACTGTCTGTAACACTTAATGTTTTCCACAGGTGGGTGACAGGAGAGTGGGGATCCTGCTCCGTCACATGTGGTAAAGGTGTTCAGCAGAGGGACGTGGTTTGTGTTTACCATTTTCAGAATGGCTCACTCATCCACACCAGGGATCTGTATTGCCAAGGAGGAAAACCCCCTGTCGTGCAGGGATGTGAGGGCCACCTCTGCCTCACTTTGTGGGAGGCTTCAGAATGGTCCAAGGTATGTCACACACTGTGCTGATGTTATGTGAAAACCATTGCAGGCTCTGGTCCTTGTTTCCTATTAACATTTGATCTTAGAAGCGAAGAGTGAATCTATGAATGCCCTTTAATTTAACTTAACTTTAACTTATTTCTTAAGGCAGCATTTAAGAGAGAGTCCGGGCCCATGATAAAAAGCTTTAAAATTTTGCAACACATTTTCCAACTGGATTAGATTAATGACAGAGATTTACAGGCCTTCACTTTTCAATTTACCTTTCACACACATGATCCGAAAGACCGCTCTGTGCTGGCTCTGCCATTGTTTTTTCTATGAGGAGGAGCAGTGGAGACAACTCAGAGGAAGTGCTACCCTCGGTGTCGCGCACCACTCGAAATTGCCGCTGAGTGCTGCGCTCAGAGTTCAAATAATTTCAACTTTGACCTCGTTGCCGCTGACCTTTCAAGTCGCAACCAATTCCAGAAGCAATGATGACGTATACCTGTGCTGTGCTTTTCCTCTGTGCCTGCAAAATTGCTCTGCGCCCTACCTCGCAGCTTTACCTCTGATTATGTTTAGGCAGCTTAAAGCTAGGTTTATTGTAGCCGCGGTGTTCCCGGTGCGAGGTGCGTGAGCCATGAAATCACTTTGCTTTTGGGAAAAAAACCTCAGTTTGACAATGTTTGTGAAATAGATTTAATGGTCATCTGAGACAAGATGCTTTGGGGATGTGGGACCCTGATCAGCTTATTGTTTTTATGTTTATGATTGTTAAAGTAAAAACAAGGTTGCATATTTTTGTTTTCAAGATATGAGACTTTCATTTTCATTTTCATTTGGGAATTAGCCACACTTCTTTCATTAATTTCTACAAATTGCATCCAACGTTTACCAAACAGTGTTTGGTTTATAAAATATTCAGAACAATGTGAAAAACACGTGTCTTTTTGGATATGCAGTACCGTTTTTTTCCTTTCATTTTCTTGCCAAATCTCTCTAAGTGACATATTCCTTCGCTGTTATAAACCCAGCAAGTGTTGTTTATTTGTCTCAGCTCTTAAAAGTAGCAAAGCAGTATAAATGCGTTCTGATGCTTGCATGCTCAGTGATGTCTTCCCAACAATGAGCTATTCTCCAAAGATCGAAAATGCAGGCGTGGAATTGTTTCACTATAAACAAGGCCCATGTTTATTGCAATAAAGGACTAGTAAAATTAATTATAAAATTCTGTCAACCAGACCTCTCTTCATCAATAAGCTATATCAGACTGTTTTGTTAGCTTCTTCCCACTGTTCCTTTACAATATTGTGTTTTCCACTCTTTTCTACATATTGTTGTATCACTTCCTTCAGTGTTCATCGGGCTGTGGTCCAGGTGTTCACAAGCGGACGGTGTCATGTACAAACCCTCAGGGTCTGTGTGATCCTCTGTCCCAGCCCACTCAGGAGGAGCCCTGTGAGGACTACTCCAGATGTTACGAATGGAAGACTGGAGACTGGTCCAAGGTATGACTATCTTCAAACCCCATGGTTCATATATGGTTAAAACCTAATTAAGGTTAAGCAAGTAAAACACTTCCACACTCCACTGTGTTCATTCCTAGCAACTTACTCAGCATTCACTCCCCAAGAAAAAGGACAACAATGTCTTGAAAGAGAAAAAAATAATTAACTTTGTTTAGGCAGGATATTATCTTCCTATAAAACAAGTTTCTACTTTTGGTTGGTTACAGTATGAAAAATGACTTGCTAAAGTCGAGACATCAGTAAAAAGAAGTCCAACAGTTCTAGGAACACAAGCAGACAGGTTGGAAACAAACTAACAGTTCATCCAGATGACCTAAACCACGTCATTTCAAGGTAAAACTAAATATGAGTTCATCTGAAATGTTGTTAATAATCCCTCATTGTACAGGGAAACTGTGTGCTCAACTACAGTAAATACAGTAGGTCAAAGCTGAAGCAAGAAGTGGATCTGTAAACTGTGCTGGATATTTACAACAGACAGTTTATATGGTGGAGGTTGGTTTCCGAACTGTCTGATCATCTGACGTTTGACTTCTTTTCAATAATGTGATGATGATAAAAATAAGATCCAAGTTGTAATAATACTGAATTATCCCCTAAAGGAGACCTATTATGCTTTTCCGTATTTTCTGTCATGTCTATAATGTTACAATGTTGGATTTTCGGGCCAAAGCTTCAAATAATGAGGTAAACGTATTTTCAGAGAAATACCGCAGCAAAAACCTCAGATTTCCCACTGTTCTGAACGCTCCGCTTTCAAGGTTTTTTCAACTCTCGGCTTGGTGCACGTAACTCGGAGCTGGATTTCTATAATTGGTCATTTGCTCATGGCAGGCTACTGAAGATTTTTTTTAAGGCTAAGGTTACTGCAGTGTTTATTGCCACAAGTACTGTAGCTAAATGATAACGCCAGAGAAGCTGCGATCTTGGCTACCAATGTTGGTCATTTCTCCCCAATTTCGGGTCACATCACCGCTGGAACATGTCCGGCTGTGTAGTATTTGGTTTAAAAGACTTTATCTGCGATTTTTTGATGGTAGAAAGTGCTGCTATACTCTTTTACTGCCCACTGCTAACTATAGTAATGTTAGCTGCCTGCTAATGGCAGGGATACCTGCAATCTTGGCTGCCAGTGTCGTTCAATTCTCCCCGATTTTAGGTCACATTACTGTTGAAACATATCCGGTTGGGTAGTATTTGTTTTAAAAGCCTGTATCTATTTTTGACGGTAGAAAGTGCTGCTCTATTCTGTTACTGTCCACTGCTAACTATACTGGAGTAGCTGCATGCTAACGGCAGGGAAATATGAAATCTTAGCTGCCAAGCAGTGGCAGTCCTGAAAAAATCCAGGAGCCTTCATAAGCAAAAATGACATGGCTCCACAATTAATTATTCCACGTATTCATTACTTACATTAATCCAATGTTGTGTGATGTAAAATAGCTAAACAGGACACATTTTTTAAAAGATATGTCCAGCAACAACATAAAGACAGGGGCAGCATACACGTCAATATAATTGACAACTGTTGAGGACCACAATGGAAATAAGTCCTGGACTTTATTGTGTTTTTATCCTCGATTGTATTTGATGTCTTTTTATTTATATGTAAGGCATTCTTGATACAATTAAATAAATCAAATCAAATACCAGAAGCATTTATTGGCTGATCTCAAAAGTATTGGCTTACAAAAGCAAAATAAGTTATCACTGTACAAATAATCAAGGGTGTTCTTTCACATTCCTCAACACTGCATAAACAATCTGCATTTCCATAAACAAATGAAATCTTAGCATCTTAGTATTTGTTCAGATTGCAGGATCAGCAAGAGCTTTTGCCACGTTTACAACATTTCAAAGGTAGTGCAGCCTAATAATCTTTTAGAGCACACTTTAAACAATAAATAGTAACAACATGGCAATAACAAGTAGACACATTGTTGAGAGAAGTGGATCTTAAGAACTACATTTTCTGGAATGTAGGATATCACCAAAGTGCTACTTAATAAAAGCAAAGTAACGTTTTCCCAAATAAGTGAATGAACAAGTGAGGCTTGACCTCGTGTGGTCTGTGAATCTTGGCTTTACACATTGAAGACCAAACCAGAATGGTGAGGTGCTGCTAAGTTTAACTAAATAATTCTGATATACACATTAATTACTTACTTCAAAAAGGCCTCATGGTTGAATTGGAAATATACGGAGCCCCGGAGGTGACATGGAGGAAAAAAAAAAAAACGAAGGAAAACATGGAGGGAAAAAAAAAGGATACATGTACTGGGGGCAAACACTAACTCAAGATCTTGAGTTTGAAACTCGAGATCTTGACTTTCAAACTCAAGATCTTGAGTTTGTGATGGAGAAACTCGAAAACCAAAGTGATCCAGTCCAGATGTCAGCAGAAGGCGGAGATTTCCGGCCGGGGGGCAGCGTGTCCTCCCCCGGGCAGGAACACAGCTTCGCCTCGTTGCTGCACCGGTCCCAGCTAATCCAGATGGCAGCGGGAGGCGGAGACTTCCGTGGCCGGCTGCAGCGTGTCCTCCCCCGGGCAGGAACACAGCTTCGCCTAGCTGCTGCACCAGTCCCCCGGTCATGTCCGCCAGACTCCCCTTAAGAAACCTGTGATTTAAACTTGAGCAGCCTGTGAGAGTCTGCTCTGCTCAATCCTGGTACTGGTTCTCCCGGGCTTCCCTTCCTTCCAGCGGGCCCAGCAGTACGGCCTGGGGCTCCAGCTGCGTGGTGTCGGTTTTGGCTCCCAGGAAGCAGGCAGTGAGCTCCAGATCCTGCAGCCGCAAACGGACTCTGCAGCCCCGCACCGCAATAGCTCCTCTCCGTCCGCCTGCCACCGGCAAAGGCAATAGAACTTTCCGCCGAAATCGATGTACAGGTCGTCCTGGACTACGTGGAAGATCCCCCCAATCACCACTGTGTCTTTGTCCGCAGCGAGGCAAAGCTGCCGGTGGCAGCATCTCTTCCCCCGGGCAGGAACACAGCTGCCCCCCGGGGATAGCTGAGTCCATTTGCCAATTGGCATTTTTTTTTTTTTTCTTTTCCTTTGTTTTTTTTTCCTCCATGTCCTTCGTTCCTCCATGTCACCTCCGGGGCTCCGTAGAAATATGTGCACCAGAGCATAATTCACAACAAGCGAGCAGGAGCTTTTGATAGAGGCTACTGAAAACATTGATGCAAGTTATTGGTAATAAGCTATTTCTATAGACTTCCGTATTCTGCCCTCTTGTATAGATTTGTGAAAATGAACATGAACAGTGATAGACATTTTGCCTGAAAACAACATTTGAAAATAATTTCTAGAAAGGTAAACACAGCTATTTGTATGGCTTTGTCAATATGAACAACCATATTCTGGCTATTTGTATAGATTTGTAAATATGAACAACCATATTCTGGCCAATTTTATAGATTTGTAAAAATGAACAACCATATTCTGGCCATATATTTTTTTTTTACTTTTGTTTTTAATGAATGAAAAATAACTATTCAAAACAACATCAACTGTGAACTGATTTGGGGTGTGTGTGTGTGTGTTGGTGTGTGTGTTAAAGAGACAGACAGAGAGAGAGAGAGAGAGAGAGAGAGAGAGAGAGAGGCTACATTACTTGTACTGAAACACAAGTAGCAAAGCAGTCAATTACTTTCTCATTGAAATCAGGCATGTTGAGGACTAGTTCCCTCTCCATCGAATGCATGGCCAGTGCTTTCAGACGTTCCTGGCCCATTGAATTTCGCAGGAATGTCTTAACTCGTGTCAAAGTTGAGAAACATCTCTCAGCTTCAGCTGTTGTCATGGGAGTAGTTATGAGGATGTTCAACATAGTCACAGTCTCAGAAAATGTCTCCTGGAGGTTCTAGCTCATGAGAACCTGGTACAGTGCCAATGCACTGAATTCAGGATTCTCATAGATCAGAGAGAGTTCTGTCTTGAGCTTTGCCTTGTTCAGCATGGGTTATGCATTCACAGTGGCATTCAGAGCCTCATCAGGAAATGAATGGCAGTACATTTCAAACATATCTGCTTGCAGTAAGGTAGCACTCACAAGGTGGCCAGTGAAAGAGAACCTTGCTTTGGTGTGATCCAGGATGGTGTCGCAGACCTCTTCAGACAGCCTCTGCTTCTCTTCTTCTCTCAAAGCCGTTCTGGGCCTTTTGGCTCCTGTTGCTACTTGCAGTTGCTGTTGAGAGGAGTCCCTGAAGGCAAATAGACCAATGTGTTTGTTAGGCTATGTACAGTACTCTTGTCTATGTGATGCACAGGTATATGCATTTTATCCATGTATAGTACAAAGATTTCAGTTCCACTTAACCACTGGCCATATATAATGAGAATAAGGTCATTTCTAACACAAATGCAGTCTCCTTTCATGCATACATTTTCAAATGACAAAGCTCTGCTTTGAGAACGATCAAATGATATTGTTTAATCTTACCTTATGGCCTCCACACTGCTTGTGAAGCTGTCGAGGGCACGTTTGATGAAGACAGCAACGATGTCCTTCTTCTGGAGCTTCTGGTACAGAATATCAATGTGGGGTGTGATTTTGTGAAAAAGCCACAGGAAAAAAATGAAATCTTCATCATGTAGCATCCTCACGTAGCCAGATGCCTCTCTCAAATGAACCCAATGAACCCGTCCTGATGGCGTCAAAACATTGTATGAGGTCGTCTCGATTCTCGTAGACAGTGTTCATGACTCTGCTGTTCCACCGTGTGGATGAAGCTCTGGGCAGTCTTTGTGCAACAGTCTGGTCAGGAATGCTGGTCCGTTTGGGTGACCGGGAAAAAAGAATTGCAATCCCGCTCAGATAGGTAAAGAAAATATTCACTTTTTTGCTGCATGATCAAATTCAGCTGATGCGCATAGCAATGCACATAATGGGCATTTCGTGAAATGCTCACCCACCTTTTGCTGCACACCAGCCTTCTCTCCCCTCATCACACTGGCTCCATCGTAAGCTTGCACAATGAGTTTGACTTTCGTCGTCGGCAAAAAGACCGTTCAGTCTCTCCAAAAGCACACTGGCGATTGAGATTGAGGTTGATGGGAAGAACCTCAAAAAAGCGTTCCTGCACTTTATGGTTGCTATTGATGTACCTCAGCACAAGCACCAGCTGTGTCTGTGTAGAAACGTCTGTGGTCTCGTCAGCTTGGATGGCTATGAAGTTCACCAACTTCACCTCCTCCAGGATATGTTCCCTCACGACCGCTAGCATACACTCCAGTAGCTTGTTTTGAATCGTCTTTGATGTGCCCTTGAAAACTTTAGCATTTTTAAGATGCTCATCAAACACCTCATCTAACTGTGCCACAAAGTTGACCAGTCCAAAAAAAATACCAGGGTTGGTTGAGCCCTCAGTTTCATCTTTGCCTCGCAAAGCTAACTCAAACACTCCGCAAAACTTCACACACTGGATTAGCCGGTTGAGGATGTGTGACACCTACCGTTAGCTTCCATTGTATTTTTATGTTAGGAAAGGAGACATTAGATATTTTCTTTCCACCTAATGCCACTGTGTTGAGATAAAATATTTTTTCATATATAGAGGTTTATGCCTCGACACAGAAGGTCCAGGGTTCAAGGCCTACCTGTGATGATTTCCTGCATGTCTTCCCCCTCTCTTCCCCCTTTCATAGCTGTCCTATCCATAAAAGGCAGAAATGCCCTTTTTCAAATTGTATTCCATACACCTACAGTAGTAAACTCTGATCCATGTGTACCAGTGCCTTTGTTTTTTTCTAAATATCCAGAGACTAACTTTCTGATCCACTTCCTGTTCTATTGAGATACAGCTCTGTGTAACTCACTTCAATTATCCCATCGATTGGGACTGAGGGCCTTGCTCAAGGGTACCTTGACAGCAGTTGAGAGAGAAATGCTCTCATTACTAAATGTTTATTGTGTTTGTTCTAAATATGTGCATTTATCACGGGTCTTTGGATATCTCATAACTACAGCTATTCATACTGTCTGTTTGTGTTTATCTGAACAAAAACAAACCTGAATTACAAAAAATACATCTGCTAATACCTCTTAAAGAGATTGTTTGGATTTTTTGAAGTGGGGTTGTATGAGGTACTTATCTCTAGTGTCAGTAGATGGCGTTTGGAGAAGCAGGTAGGAGTACCGGCACGGAGGCTAAGCAATGTCCTGCTCTGGATGGGGGCAGCAGCTAAACACATTTTAGACACCTTAAAAAGGCTCACCTGAAAAAATCTATATCAGTTTAAGTGTACGCTATATTTAGAATATTTTCACCACATTGCCTTGGCATCAGACAGCCCTTTCTGACAGGGAACTGAGCCCGTCCTGCCTGCTTCTCCAGCCTGATGGGGGGGGGCAACCTCCATTTACTGTACATAGGTAATAAGCAGCTCATACAACCCTACTTCAAAAAATCCAGAGATCACAAATTAACACAAAAAAGCATGTCAATTGTTTAACCTGTACAAAAACAGAAATGTAAAAATTACCTGTGTCAGAAGTGAACCCTGTAATTGGCTGTTTCAGTGCTCGTCATCCTGCGGGAAGGGCCTGCAGTCGCGAGTGGTCCAGTGTATGCACAAAGTGACTGGTCGTCATGGTAACGACTGCCTAGTGACACTGAGACCACCGACCTACCGGCCCTGTCACCATGGTACCTGCAACGACAAAATCAATGTGAACACCATCACCTCTCCCAGGCTAGGTGAGACACTTGTCCCGACTCTGTTCTACAGCGGGGGGTTAAGGGTTAGGGTTGCCTTGTTCATTCACAAGAGTACAGATTATAACTATAGACCTCTGACCAAACACACTGTGGAATAATGAGCAGCTTCTCATATTAAAGGATAATTTCGGGGGGTTTTCAACCCCATTTCCCCATACATTTGTGTCTAATAGACTGATCTGACCAGTCGTCCAGTTGGTCCAGTATTGAGCGAGATCGCAGTGACGAGCCGGCGCGAACCAAGCTGCAATGTAACTTAATGGGGCAATTGTGCAAACTTGATTTTTGTCCACTAAAAGTTTTTTTTTTTTTTTTTTTGCTACTGACAGGCTCTGATTGTTATTAAGTGTCTGACAACATTATTGATCTCACGAGGTGACTTTTGTCCCTAGACAGCTGTTTGGAGAGTCTGTTGTTTCACTCTCCACAACGCTGTCTTCGGACAAAAAGTCACCTCGTGAGATCAATAATGTTGTCAGACACTTTTAATAACAATCGGAGCCTGTCAGTAGCAAAAAAGACAAAACTTAAAAATCAAGGATGCACAATTGCCCCATTAAGTTACATTGCAGCTCGGTTTTCGCCGGCCCATCATTGCGATCTTGCTCAATACTGGACCAATTTCAAAGATTTTTGGTCACATCAGTCTATTAGACACAAATGCATGGTGAAATGAGACAGGTTGAAAAAGGTTCACACAGTCATACATGCACACAGACAGAGATTCTGAATGCAGGACTTGTACTGTGCGGTACTAACAATTTTAATATTAATAGTTTTACTTCATAAAAAACATTTTGAGTACTTCTACCACTGCCAAAACCAACATTCCCAGCCCCAAATCTCTAACCACCCCTAAAAAAACACACCCAATAGCTACTCGACAAAGATGATGTCAGTGAGAGCATCAAAGCATGTTGAGTAGGTCAGGCTCCCAGGAAGTGCATCGGGCTTTGAAGCCAATTTTTTTTAGTGACCAAACAGAGGAATTGCATCTTCCAGGTCCATCATGTGATGCCCTGTGGCCCAAAAATACTTTGTGATGCAGCACATTAACTTGCTGCCTTTCTCCTATCTCCCCCCAGCTGCTCTGACCTACAAATGCATGGGGGACCAGTGGACGGTGCACTGTCGTGTGATCCGAGAGAAGAACCTCTGTCAGGACATGAGGTGGTACCAGCGCTGCTGTGAAACCTGTAGGGACTTTTATGCCAAGAAAATACTGCACAAGAGCTAATGACCAAATGCACCTACTTTTCATCTACATAACGCTCCTTTTGTAAATTTTTTTAATATTGTTAAATGTTAAGAAAGAATAATGGTAAGAAAACCATTTCTACTGTTGATGGAACTTTTTGTATTTAAAAAAAGAAAATGGCAAGTACACATAAATGTACATTTTAAATGGGCTCATAAACTTCTAGATTTGATGAAAACTTGAACATTCAATATTTCTTTTGCTGTACACCAAAAAGAAAAATGGGGAGGCCTTTATTTGCACAGAATGATTAAAAATAAGTCCTTGGTTTTGAAGTAGACTCTAGCTTAGTTTCCATCCACTTGTCAATCGAATTATCTGAAGTTCGATAAAAAACTCCAACCATCCAACGGCTTTAAGCGACTAAAAACCTGTGTGTAATGATCACATGCTGTTTTGTGGTCAAATTGGTATATCGAATTTGAGACATTTTATGGTGTTTCCATTCATTTTCACACTGAATCACACAACATTCAAGCTGACATTTGTGAAAAAATACCTACCTACAAATGAGCAATATTGCACAAGTTGTAATAGGGCTTATGTGCCAGCTGATAGCGACATATCAAGCTATAATAAGACAACGACGACACTATCAACACATTGCTATGATGATGCAGATGCACGTAAATGCCCGACGACAACTGAGGCAGCCTGTGGTGTGGGAACAAACAGTTCTGGAAGATCGTGGTTTAGAGACACTAAACGGAAACCCTTTGGTTGAAGCATTTTCGGATTTGACATGTTGTGTAATTTTATTGGCCCGTCCCTTGACCCAGATAAGCCATGGCCCTCCGGTTCCAATCAAGAAGCGTATCACAATTGTGCTCTACAAACTGCCTACATGCACAGAGTACGGAGTTGTAGGGCAAAACGTTTTGGGTCAGCAAGACCACTGTGTGTTTATGCCGTGTGCAATGCCATACGAACGAGGATGATGTGAAGGTATATACCTACCTGGAGTGGATGAGGTGCATGAGATGTGGATGAGGCGCATGAGATGTCGCTGCGTAACTTCAGAGCACACCTTGTGCCACAGGTGTATGGCGCAATAGACGGGACTCACGTCCCGATTAGACCCCCTGCTGAAGGCTGCAGGGATTTTGTCAATAGAAAGGGCTGGCCATCAATCGTACTACAGGCTGTAATAGACGATCGTTGCATCTTAAGGCACATTTGCATCGGCACTCCCGGTAGTGCGCATTGGGCGGCAGTCTTCACTACTTCTGACCTGTAGCCTACAGGTGCTTTGTTTAACCATAAAATGACCTAAAACTTAATCGCAATTAATTATTTATTTGTCAAATAACGTTTCCATCAGCGTTTATCGCATAAGCCGTATATATCGATTAAGAGAAAATCCGATGAGACCGAATGTATAAACTTTGAGTCGATATTCATGAAATTCAATTGGAAGGAATTTTTCATTCGATATCACTTAAATCACATTAAAAACGTGTGGATGGAAACATAGCTTCTGACATGTCTATCAGAAAACATGGGATTATGAGTCAGCCACAGCTTTCCCCCTCTCCTGTCTTTCTTAATTATGTTCTTCATTGTATCTTTTACTCTGTTGTACTGTATTACAGCTAATTGTTGCAATTTCAAATAACTTGTAGGCTAAAATAGGTTTATATATAAGTAAAATTATTATACTTAAATACCGGTATTAATTAAGTATACTGTAATGTGTAAGTATCGATCAGGAGCCATGGTAAAACGCTGCAGCATTACGTGAATGGACCCAGCTAATGATAGGAGACTCGCTGGTCTGTTTGAGGGCCCTGATAGCTCATGGGGCAGAACATGGTGCAAGCATAAACATAGTCTCTGCATGCATGGGTGTTTTAAATGCAGTTGATTTGATGGGTTTATTTAAATTCACCACTTAGATCAACTGTGCACCTCAGTGCAGTATATTCTTATCAGTCCTAGTTGTTAGTTCTGTAAGTAACTGGGTGTCAGTATGAACAGAAAACCATACAGTATGAGCAGTGACAACTAACAGCTTTCACTGTTTCAGTTCTCGTCATCCTGACCATGGACGTGCTCAGTGGTGTAGTCTACGTGATACGCCGTAAACCCACTAGGAAAGGACAAGGATTTCCCTATACCCACTTACAAAAGCGCAAGGATAACATTACATTATGTTACAACAATTGTTTTGTGACATAACTTCACACTTTCGTTCATAAATTACCCCCATCTGTGTTGCAAGTCAGTCAACACAGTTGCTTGGCGGTATTTTACAGGTATTTCTCTGTGCAACCCTGAATTTAAACTACACTCTTTCAGTGTTTTGGTAAGCCTGCCCCTGAAGCTACTGCCGCATCGGGTGACACTGCAGCAGACGTTAACGTTACAGAAACTTCAGAAAATGAGCCAAACGAGGCTGGTGCTATACGCGGTAACGTTACAAAAAACGCATCGCTCTGGGATTGGCGAGTATGAAGCTGGGACGGAGAAATCACAGTATACTCACTATAAAAAATTAGACTACACCTCTGGACGTGCTATACAGTAGCTTGCTTACATCTGTTACTTGCTGTGCCGTCCCAAGCGTTGCCACTGCGGCCTAAATATAGAGCTGTTGTGATCCTGCTTGGTAGCAGGACCCACCATGGCTGTGAGACATTCAGACTTCAGTTGAAGAATAGACCTTTAGTCTTTAGACATAAAACTCTTAACTCATGGCCAGTGCACATAAAGTAAGGGTTTATCTCAACCACGTGTCCATTGTCAGGAATTAGTGGACGACGGAGGAGGCCAAAACGGTTACCTCCGTCGAAGTCCATTAATTCCTGACAAAAGACACCTCGAAGGACATTACCCGCTTACACCATGGTCAATTGCCGAGATTTTTTTTTAGGACTGTTCATTTACATTTTAATGCATGTACAATCAAAATCTAAAGTTTTTTCTAATAAAAACTCTGTTTCCCTCGTTACACCTGAGGGGTAGACTTAAACCTGGAACAGTCATTCCCATCCCATAATGTTCTTATGCAATGCAAACGTGTTGCTCCAGCAAATAGGACGGACCTTAGATACGACTTTCCATGCTTAGCAACGGGAGGTATTTCTATTCCGC
The DNA here is from genome assembly GCF_008315115.2 of Sander lucioperca. Taxonomy (NCBI): domain Eukaryota; kingdom Metazoa; phylum Chordata; class Actinopteri; order Perciformes; family Percidae; genus Sander; species Sander lucioperca. The sequence continues at coordinate 34,048,590 of NC_050175.1, forward strand.
TCAGCTCATAGAACCCTTCAGCTAACGTTATGCTAGAAAGATTCAGAGTCAATAACGTGTACGGGTGGCAATCAGTAAATGTAATTTTAACAGTATGTTTAACAACAAGACAAGCTAGCTATCCAGCCATGTCATTGTCCCCAAATCAATATAAAGATTTTCACGAACAAATGATCAGCCATGTGTACTGGCGGCCGCAGCCTGAAGTAGAGAGCTGAACAGCGAACTGGATGAGAGATGGTCGCTGTGAAACAAAGTCAGTTTATTTTTACGGTCTATGGTTCAGAGGGGCGGTGCAACTTACTTTCTGCAGCTTGTGTGTTAGCGCCATCCTGTGGTGTTCGGAATTGGTTTCAGAATTGAAAGAGTTATTAGCAGTGAGTACACTACGAAATATTTGTGTATTAACAGTTGTATGACTGTATATTTTAACAGAAATTGTTTCGTAGAACGCGATTCACAGTTATATTTTAGTTTTTTTCATTTCAGATTGCATAATTTATGCTCCAACAACTTTTAATCGGCCACAGATATTGGTTTTGGGACAAGTCCACGTTGTCGCAGTTTGTCACTGTTTTCGATGTTTGGTGCTTTTTTTCATTTTGGACTTTTTTGCGACGTTTCTGTTGCTTTTTACTAACTGAGCAGATTTGTATGAGATCATTTTATATAGGCCTAACAGAAAATGTTCGGTATTTTAACTATAGTTACACACAAAATTGCCGTTTGCCACATTTAGTTACATGTACAGTATGTGCCCTGTTGGACAAATGACCAAATCTAATTACGATACAATCCATCCCGAGGGTGGTGGCAGAGCACCTGAAGCTGTTTGATAACTGACAAGACCACCAGAAGAACTTCTGCACTTTAGTTACAACAATAACAGTTAAGATAGCTAACAACAGCTATCCATAAACTAACACAAACGCATGGATGAATTCCATTCATGAATTTTTACTCCACTCCCCTCCCCCACACAGATTACTGCACACTACCAGTCATGATCTAAATTTCCCCCCATACTGCACCAACAGTTTTGGCACATGCGCGACATGGGATAGAGACATTCACATGAAAGTCAGTGTGATTATTATTATAATATATATTCTTTATGAATTTCAAGTCAAATTCATAATTAATGTGCACTGTGTACACACAGGTTTTCTTATGCCTGTACACGTGTACATAGTTTATTTTCACTGTAATTCCATCCATAAATAACACAATTACAGAATGTTTGACTATTTTGGTCATGGATTTCATACACTTTCTGTAATCAAATATTTTAAACAAAAACTATCAGATAGGGGCCCCTGGGATAAAATCTTATCAAATGGAGGTCCGTGGTCTAATTTGTGTAATTTTAGGGGTCCTTGATGTGAAAAGGTTTGGGAACAACTGTTTTAGAGAGCCACATCTGATCAACACAATGATCCCAATAATAACTCTATGTAATAACCACTGTCATGCTTTTAAAGAATAAAGCAATGGCATTGCTATTAATGGCACTGCCTGCTAATAATTATCTTTAAATGGTTGAACATTGAATACTTCCTATCAGCACTGAATATATGTCACCAACAGCTGCTGTTCAAAAACATTATCACTCTGTCAATCCTTTCTACATAGTTATGGAGCTCACATGCATCTGTGAGCTTAACCCTTCAGTCTATTCCCAGGGGATGAATGGTGCTATCTTATGACCTGTTTCACTGTTGTGGAATTCAGCTTATAGTCAGTGAGTATGTTTACATGCACACTAATATTCCACTACTGTTCATAATATGACAATATTCTCTATTCTGGATATTCAGAATAAGGCCTTTTTTTTCAAATTTAGCATTTTCCGATCAAAACATGTGATCTTCCAATATTATTTTGGTTTTAGAGGCACTGTTTGGACATACTGTATATACAGAGCATTCGGAATATGAGTCTCAATCAGGGTTTTTACCACAGTTTGTGACAGTTTACGGCCTCTTGCCTGTTTAGGGCTTACGGTCAGCTGTGTGCAAACCAAGCAGCAACAGTTTGCAGGGCTGCGGTAGAGATGCATGGCCAAAAGAAAAGGAGAAACACAGTTACTTTTAAACATTATGAAAGACTGGAATATTATGTATTATGTGCATATAAATGGTCCTATTGTCATTGTTAAAAGTTACGTGCTTTTGTATGTTGATGGATTATTTAATAACATTGCCTTTTTATTGAGGAGTCTTTTTTCTTTTTTGCCGATGTATTGCAAATATCCTTAATTATTCCTGTACTGTACTTTGTTTTAGTTGCACATGAACTGCCACTACATGTATTTTATGGTGCTGATTTGGAACTGAGTAAACCCTCTGTTTCTACAGTGATTTGACCATTTGTCTGTTGTTCTGTGTAGTCACACAGATATATATACAGTGAGGAAAATAAGTATTTGAACACCCTGCTATTTTGCAAGTTCTCCCACTTAGAAATCATGGAGGGGTCTGAAATTGTCATCATAGGTGCATGTCCACTGTGAGAGACATAATCTAAAAAAACAAAACAGAAATTTTTTAACTATTTATTTGTATGATACAGCTGCAAATAAGTATTTGAACACCTGTCTATCAGCTAGAATTCTGACCCTCAAAGACCTGTTAGTCTGCCTTTAAAATGTCCACCTCCACTCCATTTATTATCCTAAATTAGATGCACCTGTTTTGAGGTCGTTAGCTGCATAAAGACACCTGTCCACCCCATACAATCAGTAAGAATCCAACTACTAACATGGCCAAGACCAAAGAGCTGTCCAAAGACACTAGAGACAAAATTGTACACCTCCACAAGGCTGGAAAGGGCTACGGGGAAATTGCCAAGCAGCTTGGTGAAAAAAGGTCCACTGTTGGAGCAATCATTAGAAAATGGAAGAAGCTAAACATGACTGTCAATCTCCCTCGGACTGGGGCTCCATGCAAGATCTCACCTCGTGGGGTCTCAATGATCCTAAGAAAGGTGAGAAATCAGCCCAGAACTACACGGGAGGAGCTGGTCAATGACCTGAAAAGAGCTGGGACCACCATTTCCAAGGTTACTGTTGGTAATACACTAAGACGTCATGGTTTGAAATCATGCATGGCACGGAAGGTTCCCCTGCTTAAACCAGCACATGTCAAGGCCCGTCTTAAGTTTGCCAATAACCATTTGGATGATCCAGAGGAGTCATGGGAGAAAGTCATGTGGTCAGATGAGACCAAAATAGAACTTTTTGGTCATAATTCCACTAACCGTGTTTGGAGGAAGAAGAATGATGAGTACCATCCCAAGAACACCATCCCTACTGTGAAGCATGGGGTGGTAGCATCATGCTTTGGGGGTGTTTTTCTGCACATGGGACAGGGCGACTGCACTGTATTAAGGAGAGGATGACCGGGGCCATGTATTGCGAGATTTTGGGGAACAACCTCCTTCCCTCAGTTAGAGCATTGAAGATTGGTCGAGGCTAGGTCTTCCAACATGACAATGACCCGAAGCACACAGCCAGGATAACCAAGGAGTGGCTCTGTAAGAAGCATATCAAGGTTCTGGCGTGGCCTAGCCAGTCTCCAGACCTAAACCCAATAGAGAATCTTTGGAGGGAGCTCAAACTCCGTGTTTCTCAGCGACAGCCCAGAAACCTGACTGATCTAGAGAAGATCTGTGTGGAGGAGTGGGCCAAAATCCCTCCTGCAGTGTGTGCAAACCTGGTGAAAAACTACAGGAAATGTTTGACCTCTGTAATTGCGAACAAAGGCTACTGTACCAAATATTAACATTGATTTTCTCAGGTGTTCAAATACTTATTTGCAGCTGTATCATACAAATAAATAGTTAAAAAATCAAACATTGTGATTTCTGGATTTTTTTTTTTTAGATTATGTCTCTCACAGTGGACATGCACCTACGATGACAATTTCAGACCCCTCCATGATTTCTAAGTGGGAGAACTTGCAAAATAGCAGGGTGTTCAAATACTTATTTTCCTCACTGTATATATTATTATAATATATTTTTTTTTTTTGTACTGTCCTCCACTTTGTGTCCAATATTCCTTTATTCTTATTCTTTATTTCCTGCATTCTGAGCAAGAACCTGAATGGTAGGATCAGATTATATTCTATTTCAAGTCTACTGTAAAGTGATTCTCTATTTTGTTATAATAATTGAACAAACCTACACTAATACTAAACTATATGACCCAATTTTAAGGTATGTGGATTTACTATTAAACCAAAATGCAGACTGCTCTCTTCATCTTCCTGTCCTCACAGCACACTGCCACATACTTAAGTACTGAGATTGTCCTCCCCCATCTTATATGTTCGTTTATAGTGATAAATTCCATAAGGAGGCAGGTTGGGATGGTGGATGGGTCAAACAAACACAGGCCTTTCACCCAGGGTTTCCAGTCTCGTTTGGAAATAAAAGGAAACAGCAATTTTTTTTACCTAACGCTAGTCTCACATTGCCAGACCTTTCTCCACAGCGCTGCGGAGGAGGGTCTGGCTAGTCCACACAGCATTCCAGGATGAGAGAAAAACATGCTCTGGTTTATTGGCATTTCTTTAAACCAATCACAGTCTTATATATATTTTTTGTGCATGTTATAGGTTTACAAAGTGAAAAAGCCCAAAGTCCACCCCAAAAGGAGTTACCATCTCCCACAGAAAACACTGTTCACAACCTGCTCCAAACAGCTCTATTGTAGTCCAGTCTTTACTTCCGTGACAAACGCTCATCACTTTGCATCACTTTATAACCACGTTATAATGCTCGCCTAGCTGCTAGGTTGGCACGCCCTCATACTAGAGCTTAGATTGGCCCAAAAAATCAAGCCCGAACCTGCCCGAGCACGTTGCGTCCAAGACCGGCCCGGCTCGACACATTAACTGTAATTATGAGCCCGAGCCCGATTTAAACCTGACAATTTTTTAATACGTGGGCCGCTGACGTTCTCAACTACAATTCAGAGTTGTTTGAACTACAGAAATCTGTTTAGAATAATGCAACAAGGACGAAGCATGTAAACTGCGCTGTTTGTTTAGAATGGAACGGATCGCAAGTGGATCCGAATGAAGAAACGTAAAAAAAAAAAGAAACGATGATGAACAACATATTGTTGTCACTGCCCACAACTTGTTTAAACTGCTTCCATACCTCCGACTTTCCTCCACACTTACTCAAAGTTAATTCTCCTGTTTTTCTTTTTTTCTTTACATCTTCAAGCTCCCGGTGTGATGCGTGCGAGAGGAGGAGACTCCGCGCATGACACGTGCTGCATTTTGTAACTGCAGCCTAACTTTTGTACACATTTGTTACTTTTATATAGCCTATATATATATTTATAATATTTCTGATTATGGCATAGCTTTCTCCCCACCCAAATAGGATAATAAGGTAATGGATAAAAAAAAATAAAAAAAATTGCTAGATCAAGGGTCCGGCCCGGGCCCGGCCGAGGATGTGGCGGAAAATAACGGTCGGGCTCGGGCTCGGGCCGAGAATCTAAACTCTACCTCATACTCTGCTTCTGACTGGCTAGTAGTCCTTACCTCACTCAGTAGCTTAAAAAAGAGAGTTCAACACACAGTGTGAAAAAAGGATCTGCAGAAATGTGCAGTACGACAAAAATATGGTGTTTTTGGAATATTAAACCATGTAAACCTTTTCTGGTGCAACCTCTAAATACAATTATGAACCGGAAAATGAGCATAATATGAGGTCTTTAACCACAGTCCTCATCAATCCACCAGAGTTTAGAATTACAACACAAAGAAAGCGGAAGGTAACAGACATCCGACATTTTCGGCGGCAACGGAGCAATCCTGATAGTGGAGCGTCGTGGACATAGACTACCCTAACCCTTACCCTTTATGGAACAAATGGAGCTACGTCACGTTTTGCGTCAGATGTAACTGGAAGTGAAGTAACGTTTGATTTTAACCAAAACCATGATCTTTTTCTAAACTTAACTAAGTAGTTTTTGTGCCTAAACCTAACCAAACTGAGACCGTTTCACAACATTAATGACGTGTTTAAAACCGCGGCAGTTATGTTTTCTGGTTTAGATATGAGAACGTATTTCCTGCCACCACTACAGCCGCTAATTTATGAAACATCGTTTGAAACAACCAATATTGTTACGGTTAGGTTTGAATGATGAACAAAACCCAAATGCAGACAAAACGCAGAGCCAGGTGTGTGAATTAACAGGTTTTATTCAAAGTACTCAAGTATCAAGTCCAGGTTTCCGGGGGGGAGAAGCAAGTCCAGGTTACCAGGGTGGAGAGCAGGTCCAGTGGATTCCGGGAAGGAGCGGGTCCGTCAGAGAAAGACTAGTGCTAATGCCGGCTAGTGGTGGGGTCCAGTGGTGGTGGTTCTGGTCCGGTGGATGGCAGGAGTGAAGCAGAAGCAGGAGTCAGGTTCCAATGGCAGCTGAGGCACAAGAGAAGGGATCAGTACAGGCAAACATACAATAGACTAAACAGATAAGCAAAGGTTTGTCTGAAGCGAGATTAATGTGGTCGTCTTGACTATGATCTGATGCAGAGTGAAGGAATGACCAGGTATATGAAGCAGAGGTTGATTGTGGTAGATGAGAGGCAGCTGGAACCCTGACTCCCGCACACCAGACTCCACTCCTGCAATTAGGACAGACAGAGGGAGGGAGAGAGGAGAGACAGAGCAGCTACCTAGGAGCAGCAGGCCTAACAGTACCCCCCCCCTCTACGGGTGCCACCTGGCGACCGAGAGGGCTTGTCAGGATGCAGCCGATGTTACTCACGGACAAGAGCGGGATCCACGATGAAGGAGCGGTCCTCAGGACAGTACCCCTCCAAATTCACGAGGTACTGGAAACCATGGATCGCGGCGGACATCCAGAATCCGCCGGACAGCGTACACCGGGCCATCACCCACGACGCTGGGCAGAGGAAGGGCACGAGAGGGAGGGCACTGAGGGCTGGGGGACACATGAAAGGTGGGATGAATCCGTAGAGAGGCAGGAAGCTGGAGTCGCACAGCACAGGGGTTGATAATAGACAGAATCTTAAACAGTCCGATAAAACAAGGTGCCATCTTTTTAGATTCCACCTTGAGAGGAAGATCACGTGACTTGAGCCATACCTCTTGCCCGGGAGAGTAAGTGGAAGCCTGAGAGCGGTGACGGTTGGCTTGCCTCTGCATGTTCAAAGATGCTCGGGCCAGGGCTGTTCTGGCCTTCCTCCAAACCTTGAAGCAGCGGCGCATTTCTCGTTCCTGTGATGGGAACAGGGGAGGTTGATAACCGAGAGCACAAAGGAAAGGTCTTATGGGCATATTCTACCCAGGGGAGCATGGAGCTCCAGGACACAGGGTTGGCCACCATGACGCAGCGGAGCGCAGCCTCCATCTCCTGACTCGCTCTTTCGGATTGACCGTTGGTTTGGGGGTGGTATCCAGAGGAAAGGCTGGAAGTGATGCCCAAAGCCGAACAGAAGGCTTTCCAGACCTGGGAGATGAACTGTCGGAGACAATGTCAGTGGGCAAACCATGTGAACGGAACACATGTTCAACTTGAATGTCAGCGGTCTCCTTGGCAGTGGGAAGTTTAGTTAGGGCCAGAAAGTGAGCAAACTTAGAAAAACGATCAATTACCATAAGGATGACTGATTTACCAGAGGAGGGGGGAAGTCCAGTGATGAAATCGAGTGCTATGTGGGACCAAGGGCAGCTGGGTATAGGCAGAGGTTGGAGAAGTCTGGTGCTGGGCTGGGTAGAGTTCTTACTCCATGCACATACAGAACAAGCAGCGATGAATGTACGAGTGTCCATCTCCATCTTGTGCCACCAGAACCACCGGCGCATGAAGTCCAAGGTCCGAGTGACTCCGGGGTGACAGATAAGAGGAGATGAGTGAGCCCACTGCAGAACCTGAGAGCGGACAGACTCAGGAACAAATAACCGGTTAGGAGGGCCATTACCTGGGACAGCTTGTTGGGTTTGGGCCTGTCTAACTATTTTCTCAATATCACAGGTAATGGCTGCAACACAGCAGGTGGAGGGCAAGATGGGTTTGGGGTTGCTACCACTCTCCAGAGCTGAGTGTACACGAGACAGGGCACAGCTTCAGTCCATGTCGGATGTACAGGATGGAGTTAAAGGGGTGATAGAATGATTATATAGGTGTGGCGGCATGAGAGTGGACAGAACAGAGGAGGCTGTGGTCTAGGTGGAACCTGCCCCAAAAACACCGACGCCACCCTGGGAATTTCACCCAGGGAATGATTTTCCTTCCTAATTGCAACATATACAATTTAGCCAGAGACGAGGTTAAATTTTAAAGGAACAACAAATTTTATTTCGATAATCTTAAAACAATTTAAAACACATTCATACCTCGTGGAGGGGAAAGGGGGGGAAATTATAATTGCTGCTGAGGCTTACCAGTGGAGGAGAAGGGGGTCACGAGGGCAGTGAGGGATCCCAGGCAGAGTCACCCGTGGACAAACACACACAACAGTGAACACAGCAAAGAAAACGGGGTAGACAACACTGCACAGAGGAAGGGGATACCACCACCCGGACACCAGCACCACCACCTTCGGCTCTCAGCAACTGAAACGGGGACAAAAAAAACGGGACACACACACACACACACACGATTAATGGGGAGTCATTCAACAGAAAGAAAATCAATATGAAATTATTAAGAAACTTAACACAATATAAACAGGGGATAACCTAAACAATAAACCAAGAAAACTAAATACTAATTAGAATTAGAACACAACGAGAACTTAACTTAATATATTTTGACCTTAAAGGTGCAATATGTAATACTGACAGCTAGTGTTTAAAATAGTTGCTGCAGTACAAATTCTAAATACTGGAGAGAGTCGTCTCCCCCGCCCCCTCCTCCCCAGACTCGAAGTTCTCGTTGGTTGCCAGGCTGATACCGGAGCATCCACAACAATGTTGCTAGACGCTTGTCTCACATAGCCAGACATTACTCCACAGCACAGCGGAGTAGCTAACGTTAGATGCTGGCTATATTGACAGTCATAAAAGCCCGTGCTCACGTGGAGCTTTGTACCCAACTGACAGACACACTTTTTCGGCTTAGAATTACCATAGGAACCGCTAAAAATACCACTACCTTGCCGTCCTTTTCCACCTGACTGAACACACTTTATTGGCTTAGAATTACGGCAACAATCGCTAAACACACTGCAAACTCAAGGTCCTCTCTTTCCGATTTACAGCCCCCCTCTCTTGGCTTCAAATAACTCACCGTTGTCGGCTACAGCCGCTTACACGTTGTAAACAGCCATGGCTGCTTGCCTGGTCCTGGTAACGTTAGCAGTTAGCATGGCGGCTTTAGCCAGGACCAGTCGGGATCACTTCGCTGGCTGTGTCTCAATTGTTTTTGTGAGTAACCAACTCGGGTACTCTAGCTATATAATTCAATGTGAGTAGCTACACAAATGTTGAAATGACATAAAATGCCCGTCCCTAGTAGCTGTGATAAATTAGCCTGAAGCTAATGCTTACCTGTTCAGGAGGAAATTAGCCAACTCCTAAGCTGTCTCCATCTTTCAAATACATCTCCAATATTTACCCAGATGGGTTTGTTACGTCTCTGGTCACGCAACTATTAGAAGCATGCCGGTTTTTTTTGTCGGGTAAAATCAACCTCCGTTGATCCTGTTCGTTTGTTTGCTGCTTTTATGGCTGTGGAGCGCTGGGTTTATGTTTTTACAGGTATATCTGGTTGACAAACTGGGCAGTTGATAACAACAAACAGGCCAAAACACAAACAGAAATTCCGTCACGGAACGGAAATTTCAAAAGGAGAAAATACTGGCATTAGCATTGTTGTCAGAAAAGATAGTATTTCAACTTAGCATGTTTCCTTAATATCTGATGACGCATTGGGGTAATTTTTTGATTTATTACAGTAAATATATTACATATTGGACCTTTAAATTAACATGGAGTGCATGGACTTGAGTTTGTTCAAACTGTAATATGGCCTGTGGTGCCTGTGTGGATGAAAGAGAATATGATAATGGATGTGCAATTGCTTAAAATCAAGGCGAGGAAAGAGAGTAGATCTGGTGAGTGAATTTTATGAATATGAAGAAATTAAATATAAGGAATATGTGTAAATCCTCACAGATGGATCAAAGGATCCAGAAACAGGAAACACTGGATCTGCTATTGTAGTCCCGAGTTACAGAGGGAAAGTTTGAAGAAGAACATCAAATTTGTTAAGTGTATTTACAGTGGAGCTACATGCTATATTGATGGCTCTGGAATGGGTAGGAGAATATAGACCAAAGAGGGCCCTAGTCTGTAGTGACTCTCTATCTGCTCTGTACAGTCTAAGATCAGGAACATCTAGTCGACAGGATTTGCTCTATGAAATCATGACAGCACATGCAGGAATAAGAAGACAAGGTATTAATATTGTATATATGTGGGTTCCTGCTCACATAGGCATTTTGGGTAATGAGAGGGTGGACAAGCTAGCCAAGCAAGTGGTGAGGAGGGGAAACATAGACACAGTTATTAAATTAATCAAAAACAGAAGGAAAGAGCATTGTGTGGAAGGAAATAAACAAAAAGTGGCAACAGCACTGGGAACAACAACAAAAGGGAAGGCAAGGCAAGGCAACTTTATTTATATAGCACATTTCAGCACAGGGTAACTTAAAGTGCTTTACATAAAACATTAAACATTAGAAAGCAAAGAGCAAGATGGGAAATAAAAAATAAAGTGAAATATTGACGAATACAAATATAATACAAGATAAAATACAAGAATAAAATTCACAGTTCAGTATAAAATGAATACGAAATAAAATACAAGAATATAAATAACAGTTCAATATAAAAATTAAGAATAGGCAACATCAAAAAGAAAGGTCTTTAGCCTTAATTTAAAAGAGCTGAGAGTCGCGGCTGACCTGCAGCTTTCTGGAAGTTTGTTGCAAATATATGGAGCGTAAAAACTAAACGCTGCTTCCCCCTGTATAGTTCTGGCTCTGGGGACAACAAGCAGACCTGTCCCAGATGACCTGAGAGGTCTGGGTGGTTCATAGTGCAATAACAGATCAGAAATATATTACGCTTTTCATCATGGGGAAACATCCAACAGGGTTGTGTAAAAGATGTCAAAAACCAGAAACTGTGCAACATGTTTTAACTAAATGTAGTAAAATATATGTTAGAGAGAAGGATCATGATGGAGGGAATGAGAAGAGCAGGACTGAGGGGAACTGGATTGGAAAACATACTGGAATGTTGAGGAGGTGAACAAGGCAGGAGGTATCTGATTAGTTTTTTAACGGTAGCTGAGTTGTTGGACAGAATCTGAGTAACAAGCTGGCAACTGTAGGTGAAATTTGACACCAGTAGGTGGCAGTAGTGTAACGCAACGGATGCAAACCACTGTTAAAATACTCAGAAGAAGAATAATAAGAAGAAGATGTAGTCAGAGCCCGTCTACGGCGAGCCTGTTCACTCCCTATTAAGCTCCATTGTACCGAATTTGGTTGCAGTTCCACCAGAGTTCCACTGGGGGTGATCGCGGGCGAGTGCAAAATGAATGGGAGTCTATCGAGCTTTTGCAAGTTCAACATGGATTATATCCTGGAAATCCAGAGTTCTTGCGAGAGCACAATTTGAATTTGCTCAGCGAGTCACTCTGGCATTGAGTAATGATGCTCATTAACTATGCCCTTGTAGCCGAGCTGCACCAATCACATCGGTGTATCTGATATAGGTGGGCCAGAGGCGAGCTAAACAGATGACGACAGTTTAATCTACCAGTTAGCTCCGCTGGTAGCTAAGTGTATGGGGCTCTGGATACCTCACCCCGTGTATTGTTGTGATTGGTCGTAGTGTTATCCAATTGCGTGCAGTGAGATTTTCAAATGCATACTTAGTGCCGCCCCTCGAGTTGGGCCATTTTCATTACTCAATGCCAGACCCTTAATCTTTCAGATTTGGGTCTGGATTTCCAGGCTACATGGATTATAGGTCGAAAGTTGAATGAACGAGTACTTATGTCCTTTCGATTTCTTACAGGTTGAGTCGTTGTTGCCCATAACACGCTAGCATACAGCTAATGAATGCTGTTTGGTCAGTGAAAGACTGATTACGACCAGAGATCCCACTTGTTGGCATCCAAAGCGGAACCAGAATGTCAGAGTGAATATGCGTGGTCTTTAAAACATTAGCAAACCTCTTTCTAGCACATGTATTGACAGGGAGAGACTAACCTGTCAGCTGTGTTGGCGATGCCTCAAAAGAAAAAAGGAAGTGACTCAGAGCTTGCCGTAAAGAAGTATCTCTGGCTGTACGATGTGTATGACGTCATTGACATTTTAAAAGGCTTTTTATAACAAAAAAGTGACTTTAAAAAATCTAACACCCAGCAGTGTGTATTTTCTTTGCCTCCCCTTTCGAATGCAACATTGAAATTACTGGACAAAGGCCCCCTGCCCCCCCGTCCACCACATCCCCGTCCACCACAATCGGGAGAACGACCTCTCACCTTCAGCATTTGTTACAGGCAGGGTTAGGAATATCATAAGTGCAACAAAGACGCTTGGAAATGTGGTTTGGAGGCCACGTCTGTGTAGAAGCTGTAGCATTATCCTAGGAGAACGTGTTTTTTCTTCCTGGACGAAAGTCTTAAATTAGATGAGCTCTTCTCCAAAGTCTTTGTCCAGATCATGCAAATATTTGGAGGAGAGTGCAGCAGCGCATTTATGCACTATCACAGTCTGTGTCGGTGTTAAACAAAACACTAAACAGTTCGTTCAATTCTGTGTATGCGCCGATGCGTTTGGCAAGACAAGACAGCAACTTGTCTAAGATGACATTGTAGGTTTCCACCTTGAATCGTCGGCTGCCATGCAGGCCTAGTAGAGCATCGCTTTCTCCTGATTCATCTGGAAAACATTTTTCGTTTTTTGACCCTTTTGGTCTCCTCCTCATATAGGCGAGTAACTCCTTCAATATCTTGAGCCGCATTTTCGTACTTCTCAAACTGATCCCTCTGCGATGCCACATAAGAACGCAGTGACTCCAAAAGACGTTCTGCAGTTTAAAGTCTAAAGTTATGTCATGCTTTTCCAAAGCCTCAGTAGTGGCCTTGAACCTGGTTAGTATGCTATCCCAAACATTTGTCATAATTACGGTCAATTTATCAAGTTGAGCGCAGAGTGATCTGGCCTCACGTCTGGTGTCCCCCTTCTCCTCCGGATCGATAGAAAATCTGCCCAAAGCCTCTCTGATGGCCTTGTAGTTTTCCCTCAATGCCTTGGTCGAGTCCGCTCTGCATGTCCACCTGGTATTGGATAAGGGTTTTAGAATGCTGATCACATCTGTGTTGTGGAACATTTTATCCCAGTGGTGTGTGGACTTAGCACAAAACACATAGAGAGACTGAAGCAAGTCGAAGAAATTTCTTGCATGTGGACAACTGTCCTCTATGCTGTTCACCCCCACGAGATTGAGTGAATGTGTAGCACAGGACACATAATGAATCAGGGGATTTATTTTTTTAAGATGAGCCTGAAGGCCATTGTATTTACCGGTTACTGGCGTTGTCATAACTTTGGCCTCTGCAATTTGACAGGTCTAACTCAAGATCATTTATCATTTTTATGACACAATCAGCGAGGCTTGCTCCCGTGTGGCTATAAATAGGCTCGAAACCAACAAATCACTCAAATATTTCGCCTTCATCAATGACACATCTGAAGATAAATGTCAGCTGGTCAGTATGCGACATGTCGGGCGTTGAATCCGTGATGATTGAAAAATATTTGGCATGCTGTAGTTTGGATGCAATCCTCCTCTTTACTTTCTCACCCATTAAACAAATGAGCTCTCCACACACAGTAGATGACAGGTAAGATGTGGTGCCTCTTCCCTTTTGACCGTACTTAGCCAGGTGCTCTTTTAAGAATGGATCAAACTCTGCAATGAGTTCCAACAGTCCGAGATAATTGCCATTGCTTGATGAGCCCAGAAGTTCGTCATCACCTCTAAACGCTAAACCTCTCACACTAGAGGTAATTTGATTACAGCCACAACACGCCGGAAAACCTCTCTCCAATACTTCGCCCCATCATCTCTTTGTTGCCTGAGTAACTGTGGATTTCCACCGAATGCAGAACATCTGCGGACCGGCTCTGCTGCGTGTCGGCTCCGCGCTCCGCGCTCCGCCGTCCGTCAATACCCACCAGGTCCGGATTTGCGAAAAATGCATTAAATTGAAATCGGACAAAAGTGTTAGCTTTGTAAGACCTTAGGGTAGCTGTGATATAAATGCCGTGACGAAATTCATTGTTATGCCAAAAGTGTACCCGGGGTCTGTGAAAGGACAGGCAGGGTGGCTAGGCAGCAACCCAGGCAGCACCGGCCACTGTCACGTAGAGCCCTGAGCCCCGGTAGTCCAGTAACCCAGAAACGGTGACTTTGCCCTGGGTATGGAGCACAGCAGGCTGCCACTGTCTCGTCACACTGTGTGGAGCTCCTTTTGCAATTAGCCATAAATTTTCGTAAAACGGCCCATATTTGAGCTTTATATAGTTGATTTCTCGCATAAAAAAGTTTCAGAAGTGAATTTAGTAACAAAATAGCAGAAGAACAATGTATAACATTGCAATGTCTGAAATATGAGACCTGCTGTCTCTTCTCCACTGTATGTGTATGTGCTACGCTCAACCAATCAGCGCTCAGCTCATCTAAATATTCATGAGCATACCATATTTGGAAGATGCATTAGGCCCCATAGAATAGCACCTGGGCCATTTTCAGCCCAACCAATGTTACATACCTTATTAGGAGACCTTAAGGAACAGTGTGAAATACCCTATATAATCATTCTATCAACCCTTTAAAAGGGCTAACATACTTTCACGATGGCTTGCACTCTTTTCATGAGCCGAAACTCACTCAGGATGTTTCCAGTCAGAATATCCAGATGTAAAAGCAAAGGACAGCAATTTGCATGCAAAGCAATAAACCATGCCTGTTGAAGGCGAGTAAATTAACCAATATCTAGACACCACCTGTTTGTTTGGGAGGTGGCATTGCAAAAGATAATTTGTAAGAAATTGCTTTTTCATACCAGTGTCCCGTGCAGATGCTGGGTATTTAGCTGCCCAATTGTGATAGGCGGCAGAACCTTTAGCAATAGCCAGTTCTGTCATTAGCTCGGTTAGATCTCCCCCTAGTGCAGGATCAGTTGAGATGGTAAAATTATCCACTGGCTTCGGCTGCACATCTGGCGTGGCGGTATCTTTATTGACAACATCCCTAACGTCCTCGTCTTCCCCCGAGTCTTCCTCATCGCCATCTCCTTGGAGTGCACTCTGTGTAATACACAATGAAAATGTTCAAATAGTCCAAACATGTAAGTACTTAGGCACAGTGTTTGACCTGCAACTGAAATTCAGTGTAATTCAGATGTAAATGCCCTCCAATCTCCACCCCCACACACCCTCCTTGCCTCATATTGGCTGCCAAAGCCAATTTAGGTCAATTGACAAAGGCCAAGACATTAACCTTAGTGTCTTAGTAAATTCATTATAACAAAAGTATGATCACAAATTGCAAAGGAAAAATAAACAACTTATTCTTGTCAGGGTGGGGACAGAACTCAGACGGGACTGGGACCTATTCCATCAAGCAGGCTAAAGGCAAAGCCAAGCTTAAATGGCCAAGTCTGGCTAATATGAGTGAGAGTTCGGTTCCATCAAAGAGGCTGAGATTAGCCCCAACTCAGTAACCATGGAAACTATGACTCTGGCTAAGCCTCAACCATGGCTAAGCCAGAACTGTGGCTCAGGTTTCCGTTCCATCAATCTGAGCCTCAACCCTGTTCCACCAAGGTGGCTAATGTGAATGCCAGCCAAGTAACCATGGTAACTTATGCTGCCAGGCAAACCTGGTCTGTAGCAGGCTAAAAGTGAAGCTTAGCACCATCTATGATCAAAGAATGTCCAATAGACAGAAACAGTCACACAACTGTCATGGAATGATAAAATATGTAAAACATAAAATATATAATATTTTGTTTTTATTTATACTAATAATCATATTATCTATAAGTACATTAAAGAACATTATCACGAAAATAAAATATAATTAAAAATAAGACATAAATACAAAATTAAACTAATTAGCAAACAAAATATAATAAAAGGAAATTGAGGCATTGAAAAAAAAGATTGAATATGTACACCAAACCAATTAGATGTAAATGCCCTCCAATCTCCACCCCCACACACCCTCCTTGCCTCATATTGGCTGCCAAAGCCAATTTAGGTCAATTGACAAAGGCCAAGACATTTAAGCAGTGCATTCAAGAGAGGGAGAGGGACACAGAGAGACAAAGAGAAAGAGAGATTGAGTGAGACATTCCAACATGGCATGCCCATTCATTGACAACCCAGTGAATGAAGAGGCCCGGATAATTCAACGGGCCTTCCGACCACCACCAGCACCAAGGGTCTTCCAGGACAGGACCAACCCGTTGACCCACACAGATGCGTACCTGTGGGAGAGGTACCGGTTCAGCAGGCAAAGCATTGTGTATTTATGCAGTTTGCTTGAACCACACATTATGAGGGTCACTCGCCGCAGCCCGTCTCTGACCACTGTGCAGTCAGTCTGTATTGCACTGCGGTTCTTTGCCAGCGGTACATTTCTCTACAGTGTTGGTGATGCTGAAGAAGTTAAGCAAGGCAACTGTTTGCAGAGAGGTAACAATTATATGTACTCTATTCATTTGTGATTATCACATGAGGGTGTCCATGATGTCATATTGTCATAGGCCATGACTAATTGGAAACAGAGACAGATGGCAATGAAGTAATATACTTATTTAAATAAAGTAATTTCCATAGTTATCTTTCATATTTATACATTAAACATGACAGAGCAAACACATTACAGGTAAGAGCAGTCTACCTGGCCCTGAAGCAGTTCCTTAACATCTACATCACCTTCCCTGGCCATCATGACCCACAGCGGATCAAGGAGACATTCTATGCAATTGCAGGTTTGTGACATTCAAATGCATTTGATGGAAAGAGTAAAGTGGCCCACAGGTTGATGATGTTGTACCTTCATTTTTCCACATAGGCTTCCCCAATGTCCTTGGCTGCATTGATTAAAGCCATGTGAGAATTGTGGCCCCATCCGGACCAGTGGAAAGAGATTATGTGGACCGGAGAAATCACCACAGTCTGAATGTACAGGTATGTAGCCTACTACTGAAGCCATGATTGTCCCAACAGTAGTCAAGCATAACTGATTGTTCCTACATGCTGACAGATGATCTGTGATGCCAATTATTTAATCACAAACATCGAGGCAAAATGGCCTGGGGGGGGGTACATGATGCCAGAATCTTCAGGTCAAGCTCAGTGGCACAGAGGCTTGCTCAAAGTAAGAGAATATCTTAAAATTAACATTCATTATGTTTCAATGTGTCATGTCACGTACGTGACATTCATTCCTTTCTCACCCTGCAGGGGAGTTTGAAGGTATCCTCCTTGGAGACAGGGGTTATCCCTGTCTTCCTTACCTTTTAACGCCATACAGCGATCCAGGGACTGAGGCAGAGGACGCCTTTAACGGTGCCCTCAATTCCACCAGGGCACGAATTGAGATGGTTTTTGGCCAACTAAAGTCCAGGTTCAGCCTCATATTCAGATAATAGCCTTCAAACTACAATACTGCCCAGACAACCCTACAGTTTCAAATGTCTTTTTGCTCCAATACCTACAGGTTCCAGTGTCTGAAATACCTGAGGGTTGCTCCAGAACGTGCCTGCGATATCATGGTGGCCTGTGCCATCCTCCATAATATCGCAACCATCCGCAGGGAGAGGCTCCTGGACGTCACACTGGAGGAGAGATGGGAGGACCCCAATCCCATGCCAGAGGACATGGATGGGAGGGCCGTGAGGGACCTCTATAGGGATGCACATTTTGCTTAATTTGAAGAGCTCCATTCTTAAATCCATTTTTAGAATCTTTTTCTACAATTTACTGCAGGTGATATCAATCAAAACCAAAGTTCAGTGTCTCTGACTAAGTGAGACAGGACATAGTAGTGTTGAAACATTTGAATGTTATGTTGGTGGGTCACGCAGGTCAGGCTGTGGAGACAGAATGGAACATTAACTACAGTAAGAACAATGACCTTTTGCTGTGCATTTGGATTCATACTTACATCCTTTTCCATCTTCCTGATCTCAAGTTTGATCTTCTTAATCTGTAGCCTCTTATACTCCGTTGCATGGAGGAGATACCGCTTATAAATTGCACGGATGTCCTATGATGACTTAATGTGTCAGTGCAACCAACTATGCAGTTAATGGTGGGTAAAAGGGAATGGCTACTCACTTCACTTCGTCCAACAGATGTAGTCCTCTTGCCAGCTGGGGAAGGCCTAGGTTCCTGCAGGAGGGTGTGTGGTACATTATTAAGGTGTGATTTTAACATTTCAAACACAACCAGTACATGTATGGTAATGATTAGGCTTACATCTTGGAGCTCACTGTCTCGACCGGTGAGTGTTTCATCATCGTCATAGTCATCATCATCATCATCATCATGTGGCTGTTGGCTTGGGCCTTCTCTCTGCAAATAGAGAAACAACAGTTAATGGGGGAGAGGGAAGGGGCTGACTGCATGTAGTGCAATGTTTCAACAGGTTAGGACCTACTGGGTCGACTTGGGTCCCGGCTGCATCCTCAATGTGCACTTGTGGTGGGTCAAGGAGAATAATTTGATCCCCTGTCACTATCAGACACACAGGTGCATAGTTAGTTATCCCTAATGAGGGTCTGTCACCAGAATAGGGGCAGTGATTGACAATACCTTCAACATATGGGGCCCGGATCTCTGGGGCCACAGGGTTGGAGGAGCTCCCCCCCTCGATCCCAACTATCTTGGGCCCCTTATTTATCCCAAGGGCCAGGATCTCAGCTGGTGTGAGCTCCTCCGGCGGCGGTCCCCCACCAGTACCCATGGATGCAGTCTGCTTTCTGGTGGCTGCAAGACATGTATATATTCATAGCTGCGCATCTATTTTGACTGATACATTTCACATTACATTATGAAACACTTACCATTGCTAAGAATGTTCTTATATTTGATTTTGACCTGGTGGCCGGTCCTCCTCTGGCTACTGAGATTGCTTCTGTTGAGACATAACCGTGAGGGACACACACCATGTCTGCCCTATAGCACATTTCATACATAGAGGCAATTTAAAGAGATCATCATTCTTTTGATGTAACAAGGGTTAGGGCCTCCGATTGATAGGAGATAGATGATTGATTTGCTGTCACCTGCATTCACGTAGTTACTGTAACAGGGGTCCTCATCTCCATAGAATTGCTTGATTTGCTAAATGATTCTAGATAAATAATAATAATGCAGGAAATAAATTAAAGCTATCCCATCGATTTGCATAACAACCAGTTGATAAATGTGATGAGTATCACTTTCTAACATTACTACTAGGGCTGCCAAATGATAAAATATGGAGAATTTCTGTCACGGCTGGTGCGAAGGCAGGCAAGGTTGGGACCCAAATGCAGTTAAAAGAGCTTTATTCAAAGAAAAGCAAAGGCCGTCCGCGAAGGCGAAACCCCTCTGAAGGCCGGCTGTGACGGCGAAACCCATCAGCAGGCCATCCGCGAAGGTGAATCCCCTCTGGAGGCCGTCCGCAAAGGCGATACCCCTCCGGAGGCCGGCGGCGAAGGCAGCATCCCTCAGGCAGACAAGCAGGACGGCTAAGGCTGAATCCCTCGGGAGACCTGGTGGGCCAGCGAAGGCTAAACCCCTCTGTGGGCCGGGCAGGCGAAGGGTCAGCTGGGCTGAAGACAGGTGACGGTTCAGCTGGGCTGGAGACAGGCAACGGGTCAGCCGGGCTGGAGACAGGCAACGGGTCAGCCGGGCTGGAGACAGGCAACGGGTCAGCTGGGCCAGTGTCTGCCAATAAGGTATCAGGAACAGGTAACAAGGCAACAGGATCAGAAGTCGGCAAATCCACCGACAGGGTAACTGGAACAGAAGTCGGCCGGACTACCGACAAAACATGGGGGACAGGAGTCGGTCGAACCGACAACAAAGGCAAAGTCTCTGGGGGGCAGGGCAAAGGCAAAGTCTCTGAAGTGCCGGGCAACGGCACAGTCTCTGAGGTGTAGGGCAACGGCAAAGTCTCTGAGGTGCTGGGCAACGGCACAGTCTCTGGGGCCGCGGTCTCTGGACGACAGGAAGACTCTAGCAGAGCGGTCATCGGAGTCAGCGGAGGTTCTGGAAGGCTGCACGTCAGCGGCGGTTCTGGGCAGCTGCACGTCAGCGGCGGTTCTGGGCAGCTGTTAGCCAGCTGGGGATCTAGGGAGCTGCTAGCCAGCCGGGAACCAGGGATGCTGCTAGCCAGCCGGGGATCTAAGAGGCTGCTACCCAGCCGAAGTTCGAAGAGGCTGCTAGCCAGCCAAGGCTCAGGGCGGCTGCTAGCCAGCCGGGATTTTGAAAGTCTGCTAGCCAGCCGGGAGTCTGGAAGGCTGCTAGCCAGCCGGGATTCTGGAAGGCTGCTAGCCAGCTTGGGAACGCTAGGAAGCTCGGGGAGGCTAGAACGCTCGGGGAAGCTAGAAAACTCGGGGAAGCTAGAAAGCTCAGGGAAGCTAGAAAGCTCGGGATGCTAGAGAGCTCAGGGGAACTAGAGAGGCTGCTAGCTAGCCAGGGATCAGGGAGGCTGCTAGCTAGCCTGGAATCAGCTCGGGCTCAGAAACACAGGTCAGCTCAGGCTCAGAAACACAGGTCAGCTCAGGCTCAGGAACACAGGTCAGCTCAGGCTCAGGAACACAGGTCAAGGTTGGGACCCAAATGTAGTTAAAAGAGCTTTATTCAAAGAAAAGCAAAACTTACTTGGAGCAATAATCCAATACATCAAGGAAATCCACGACAGGGAATGCAGAAACAAAACAGAACGCACAGCAAACAAGGCGAGACGATCCGACAAGAGACAAGGGAAAACAGAGAGACTAAATACACAAGGTAATGAGGGAACGAGAGGCAGGTGACACAACAGGTGGAACAAATCAAAAAAGGCGGGAAACAAACAAAGACAGGAAGAAAGCTAGACAAGACAAGGGAGACAAGACAGACTATCAAAATAAAACAGGAAACCAAGCAAAACAGAGAGACAAGACTACACAATAAAACAGAACAAAATACCAAAACCCTGACAATTTCACATAAATTGCAGTGAAACAATAATGCTATTTTAATTATGTTCATATGAATGTTACTTATTAGGGCTGTCTTTTTGTTCTTTGGGGATTTTCCTTTTAATTTTAGGGATTTGGTTGCATTAATAGGTCCACATAATTGATTAGTTTAAAACAAAAACCATCAAGAAATCAATTGGTAGATTATTGTCTACATATATTTTATCCCTTTGATGGGGGATTTATATAACATGATGATGCTGAAATACTTAAATTTCTTTATCACTTACGCATTCAGCCGGTCGGCAATGTTCTGCCACGCCACATCCCTCGCTTTATTGATTGCCGCGGTATTGCCCTTCTTTTGGATTATGTGGCTGTAATCCTCATATACCTCCATGAGGAGGGTTTGTTCCGCTGCGGAGAACATTTCTGCACGTTCTTTTCCCTTGCTTTTCGGCATTTTGGACAGTTTTCGTTCTCGACTAGAATGGGCTTTTTATTTTCCCTGTGGGCGTGCACAAGTTGAGGCTTAACAGGTGAGGCTTGACTAAGTGTCAAGTGGAGCCAGCTGATTTCACTTGATTGAACGACTTGGAGCTAGATTGGGAAGTGGAGCTTAGTCAAGCTTCAAGCTTACACCTAAGTCTGGCAATTCTTAGCTACGTTGATGAATACCCCCCTGAAGTTAGTGCCAAAGAATATGTTTATTAGGTAGTGAGTGAGAGAGTTGACAGTGGGGAAACTGGGTACGTAGTTGGCTAGAGACTGGCAGTTGAGGTGAAGAGGGAAACCGGGTCCATAGCTGGCTGGAGACTGGTAGTTGAGATGGCTGGGTCCGAGGTAAGGTTGAGCTGGCAGGAGTTTCTTAGGGTGAGTATTTCTAGAACACGGAAACAAACAAATTAGTTCACGACAAGCAACAGGACTGGAAATAACTAACATGAACTGCAGTAGTCTCATACTAGAGGTAAGTAACAATCCGGCAGGGAGAGGAAGGTCACACTCTTCTTTAAAGGCAGATGATCGAGCTGATGAATTTCAGGTGCGCTGATTTGGAATAGGTGCCAGGTGCGGGAAGAGAGCAGCAGGAGGGTGCGTGTCCACACACTGTGGAGAATGACGTTAAATGAAAAACCAAAACACACCAGCCACACTGCAGGCACAACAAAATTAGGAAATAAAACAAAAACACAGTCACACCCACACCAGACACTGGGGCATGTTCTGGCATCATTATAATCAGAACACATTTGAGAACTTCGGATGTGGTCTGGTTGTTTTCCACAACCAGATGAATGGCACCAAATACGCCGCTCTATACACCAGGGGCCCGTTTCAGAAAGCAGGTTTAGTGAAAACTCTGAGTTTGTTAACCCTGAGATGAGGGAAACTCTGGGTTTTCTGTTTCAGAAAGGGAGGTTATTTAAACCTGAGAAGGAGGGGTTACTCTAGCCCGTTTCAGAAAGCGAGGTAACTTAACCTCAGAGTCAGTTACTATGGTAACTGAGTCTGTGAACCTAACCTGGTCGGGAGCAGGTTTTCTTCAATAAACCTCAAGTGTATCTCAGTCTCCTCCTTCTGACACAGCTCTCTTTAATTTCCTCATTCATTCATTCAGCCTGTATCAGGCGCAGTTTGTTATTTGCGTGAATAAAAAAACAGGGTTGGTTTATTAACTATGTTAGGCAGATTATAAAACATTTTTTCTTGAACATGGCATGTCCTTTTGTCGACGATCCTGCTGATGAAGAAGCTGTATTACTCGGCAGAGAGTTAAACATACGTCAGGAGATGATATCGAGGCCCGACTAGATTTATTTTCATTTCCAGATAACTACCTATTTGAGAGGTATCGTTTTGATTATAAATGTCTATAAATTATAATTCTGTTAATGACATGGTGCTGCAGCCTCAGAATGGAATTAGTAGTAGCTTACTTTTTCGCGGCAGGATTGCACCTAAATAAAATTATAAGTGTAATACCATTCCATTTTTCACTCGTAATATTATAGACTACCTGAGATTAAATATTAAATTAATACACTATATTAGAGGTTACGCATTAACTCCAGCAACAATTTTCTCCCACACCAATTCTTGCTATTTTGCATCAGCAGCCATGTTGCTTTTTTATGCAAAATATATGCAATATGAAACTTGCTGTATGTGCGCATGAGTAGTTCTAGTTCCAGAGGGGTAAAGTATGCCAGATTTGTTTGTGGTTGTTGCCATGGTGAATTGTACTATCATGGCTCCATTCATGCTGCCTTTTTATTGTGGTGGTGCACGCACTTAACTCTGAGTCAACCTACTCTGAGTTGATTGAACCAACTCAAATTAGCTGTTCTGGAACCGAAAACTCAGAGTTTCCCATCTCCGGGTAAATCAACTCAGAGTTCAGGGTTAGACTCAGAGTTTGTTAAACCTCCTTCCTGAAACGGGCCCCAGGTCTTCCTTCTGTAGGCTCTAGTCATTCAGTTTTCAGTGTGGATACCTTTGTAATTACAGTAAAAGACAAACATGTAGTTAAGGCATGGTAGATCACAAAGATTGTACATGAATGTATGCTTCAGTTGAGGACTTGCAGTATTAAGTAAACATTATCTTAGACAATGTGTATTGTACGCAACACTTTTTGTTAGTGATATGTACATTTTTTGGTAATAAACAGCATTTGTAAATATAGATTGTAACATGTATGTGACTCATCTTAAAACAGACTAATGTGCTGACAGAAGGTCCTCAAATAGATTAGCAGACACAACAGCAGTGTCCTTCAGCCTCCTCTTGTCCTAATGGTAAATACATAAAACATCAGCAGGTAGATTAAGAGACATATCACAGGATTATAATACTGTACAAATTATGGCGTATTCTGAAAAATAAAAGTACAGACTTTTAATAGTGGTTATTCAAATACTCAAAACATACAACAATGATGACATACTAAATAAAAATGTAAATATTTGTATATACAAAAAGTATTTACATTATACAGAAGCAATGAAGCCATAATGACAATAATACACTTGCAATTGCACTCATTTCTGGCAGTTGTAACGAAATGATGTTGGTGGAAATTAAAAGTTTGACACCATTATCACAGACATCATTTTGGATGACTGATGATCTCATTAAATGTTGCTATCCACACATTCAGAATATGTTTTACTGTTTTGGTACTCCATGTTATGTTTTGTATTTCAGACACTTACACCACTAAGTGATATATAAAAAGTATAAATAATACAGTAAAATGAATGTCTACCTGCTTGTCTATGAAAATCTGATCTTCCTCAAAGTGTGAACTGCACAGACGTGACTTTTCGGGGTTCCATTTGCTGGTCTCTCTCCTCATGTTCACCAACCATTGCTTCAGCCTGGCATCATCAGAAGGAAATCTGTTTGGAAAGAAATGTGGTTCATGTTGTGCATTTAGAACTCACATCCAGAAGGTGTATATACAGTGGTGTGCATAAGTTTACACACCCATGCTAAAGTTGACTAAAAAGAGGAATAAAAAAAATCATCTTTTGGAAATTGATCTTAATGCCTTAATTAAAAAAAATGAGGAAAAATCCAATCTTTAAGGACACCAATTTTCTTTGTGAATGAATAATGTATCGTTAATAAATACATGTTCTTCCTTAAAATACAGGGGGCATAAGTAAGTACACCCCTATATTAAATTCCCATAGAGGCAGGCAGATTTTTATTTTTAAAGGCCAGTTATTTCATGGATCCAGGATACTATCCATCCTGATAAAGTTCCCTTGGCCTTTGGAATTAAAATAGCCCCACATCATCACATACCCTTCACCATACCTAGAGATTGGCATGGGGTATTTTCCATAACATCATCTCTCAATGCAAATCAAACCAGCTATTAGGCTAACTGAAATAAAACCATGCCAATCTCTAGGTATGGTGAGGGTATGTGATGATGTGGGGCTATTTTAATTCCAAAGGCCAAGGGAACTTTATCAGGATGCATAGTATCCTGGATCCATGAAATAACTGGCCTTTAAAAATAAAAATCTGCCTGTCTCTATGGGAAATTAAACATAGGGGTGTACTTACTTATGCCCCCTGTATTTTAAGGAAGAACATTTATTTATTTATGATACATTATTCATTCACAAAGAAAATTGGTGTCCTTAAAGATTGGATTTTTCCTCATTTTTTTAAATTAAGGCATTAAGATCAATTTCCAAAAGATAATTTTTTTATTCCTCTTTTTAGTCAACTTTAGCATGGGTGTGTAAACTTATGCACACCACTGTATTATCAATTTACACTAACAAGGCACCACATCTGCTGTATGCATCTGCATCTGGTAACGTTGCCCAACTCTCTGGGTACATATATTTCAGTATATTCAAGCATGTCAATCACATCATAGCCACGCCCTAAAACACCCCCTGCTTTATCGTCGATTTTAAAATCAACAAGACCATAATTCAAAAAATGAACATCATTCTGTATTGCAGAAGACTTAAAACTAGCGATTGAGACCATAAACTCATTATGAAAATGTTTACTGAGGTAATAAATCAAGTGAGAAGTGGATCACTTTCTCATAGACTTCTACAGAAACCGACCTCCTTTTGCAATCGCATGTGTCGCCTCCTGCTGGAATTCAGATAGAATGCAGGTTTAAGGCACTTCCACATTTGCAGCACTTCACCTAACGGTCCATTAATATGTACAGTCAATGGTATATACAGCAGAAATAGTGGCAGCCATCATTGCACTACAGTGGGTTGAAGAGGTCAGACCTGATAGGGTGGTATTATGCACAGACTCTTTAGCTGTCTTAAAAAGTATATAGTCAATGCAACTGTCGGAGAAGACCTATACTTCTAGAACTTTATCACTGTTTACTAAGATTACATCGGGGTGGCATAGATGTTCAGTTTTGTTGGGTGCCAGCACATGAGGGGGTAAAAGGGAACAAGGGTGCAGACAAACTGGCTAAAGAGGCATTACTAAAGGAAATAACAGTTCCAATTCCACTAGGAAAAGGTGAAGGAAAAGCTGTGGTTAAGAAGAAAGGAATTGAAATATGGCAGAAATGGTGGGAGGAAGACAGAACAGGAAGGGGATGTTATAAAATACAAAAATCTGTCAGTATAAAGAATTATACGGAAAGGACCAGGAAGGAGGAAATTATAATGACAAGACTCAGGGTGGATCACACAGGACTGAATGGCACCTTGTTTTTAGTGGGGAAAATGAATAGTAAAAACTGTGAAAGCTGTGGGTTGTAAAGAAAATGCTTAACATGTCACATTGTACTGCACATTGAATGAGGTTTAAAGATAGGGTTCAGGAGGCAGGGCGGGAGTGTAATCTGATAGGGATACTGGGATCAGAAGGGGAGGAAGTGGAGATAAGAATCACCAGAAAGGCACTAATTACATGTTTAAAAGACAGGGTTGATGAGTAGAATGTAAGATGATTGTAAAATGACATGATGTTACACACTCCTGTACAGTAGGTGGCGGTATGCACCTAAAAGTTGTTTGCAATCCGCCATTAATAATAATAATAATAATAATAATAATAAGAAGAAGAAGCCAAAGACAGTATATAAGAATGGATCAACAGATCCCGTTGCTCTGGGCGGAGACCATAGACAGTATATAAGAGCGGAGACCAGTGAAGGATATTAGAAGCACTTTTCCGGTGATGGCTGAGCGTTACTGCGCAGCCTCCAACTGAGAGAGACGACATAAATGTGCCTTGAGCAACGTGTCTGAAAGTTGTAAGTCTTCTGGTAACTGTGCCAAGAGAAATCTCAATCATTCCGAATCGTGCAGAGACGGAGAGCGTAGGTATATGTAAGGCGATAACATAGGCACGGACTAATTATTGCTAACTAAAATGCTAGTTAACATTAGTAATTAAACTTAAACAGCTGATGTAAGTCGAAACTGCCTGCGAGCTTCTCCTGTACTATATGGTAATTCCACTACTGTGCGACAGTAAGTCCCGTGGTTATGACGCAATCGTTAGCCTATTTTTACAAAAACGTCTACTATGGAGCCATAACGTGAGATACAAGGTAATGGAGCCTTTTATACATTGTCGTGTTTCTTTAGAAATAAACAATGGACAAATAGAGTCTTTAAACGCTTCAGATGTAAAGTTATTCGCTGTGAAAGTGGCACCAAAATGAACGGCAGTCAATGGAATGCTATCGGGAGGTGATGGCTTGGTAGCATCAAAATAGCGCCATAGGAGCTACGCGGTCATAGACAGTATATAAGAATGTAGAAGTAGCGCAGCGTCGCTTCCTT
Source organism: Sander lucioperca (assembly GCF_008315115.2). Lineage (NCBI taxonomy): Eukaryota > Metazoa > Chordata > Actinopteri > Perciformes > Percidae > Sander > Sander lucioperca. Next base: position 34,076,157 of record NC_050175.1, read on the forward strand.
CCTGTGTGTGTCCCACACATTGACTGTAACTATTAATATTAACAGTCTATGGTTCCACACGGAAGAGGCAGCACCATGGAACACTCGGCGAGCTGCAGAGACCTCTCCACCATGAGAGAGCGCTTTGACTGTCTGACAGAGGCGTACACATGTTTTCTGATGGGAACATGCCCCAGCCAATGTGTGGCCTGCGTGATATTTTCCGGACTGGTCCCCGGCGAGGACAGAGAGTATGCTCCTTCCGAGAATCGCCGTGTGAACAGCGCGGAGCTGAGCTGCATCAGTATGTCTCTGGTGGAGAAGATTACCTCCAACCTGACGTCTCGCAGCCTGTCTCCAGCAGTCACCTTATACTGCGTGGAGATGCTGACGGTGTTGTTTCAAGACATGGATCTCATGTCACTACTTGTAAGTGCCCCACTCCTCCTCAGGCTACCAAAACACAAAAATACATTTTAACGTCGTACGTGGTTTCTACAGTGATATCTTAAAAGAGCACTATTTCACAGATGCAGCAGTTCCAGGCTGAGGACCAGATCATTTCACATCTGGCTGCAAAGACTGTATCAACGTGGGTGCTCTATCAGCTCCACAAATCTGTGAGTTCCCAGGGCTGCAGTCCAGATTTTAAGAAACACTGACGTTTTAGCAAAGTTTTCTTAGAAAACTTCTTCAACTTTATTTCAGACACACATACCATATCAGTATAAAAGTATGTAAAACACAACAACACAGACCAGACAAAAAGTTCTACACACTGAAGTTCATAAGTGATTGAAACACATACAGGCATTTGTTCCCATGTTTCCATAATACCTTGTGTCACTCTGTGTGAGGTCAGTTAAAGCCATTATAATTACATTTACACAAACTATAATACATAGCAAGTACTTTAGCACTAGTGTCCCCTGAGCTAAAACGGCAGTTGTTGGGGAAAGTTTTAGAGTGCCTTTGTGCCTCTTAACAGACACAAAATGCAATTAATGTCTGTGCCACATGAACAGGGCCCTTACGTGTCAACAAGATGCGTTTTCAACTCAGACATTGTTTAAATTCACCTACCCTGGTCCCTGTCTCGATCCTGCCGGTAGCTAGCTTGCCCTGCTAGCTGATGGCTGTTAGCTGCTAGCTGCCGTCCGGTGAGTGTATTCAGACAGGCTTCTGTGATAATCATCCCAATAACAATCCACGGAGCGGCGGTGGTGTGGCTATGTCCTCCAGAGGACAGGTCATGTCACGTCTTGAAGTGTATTCCCCCCCTAAAAAAAACAGTAGTGCGGTAATAGCTGTTAGCTGCTAGCTGCCCTAAGTATAGGAAAGTATGAGCTCTGTGTTTATTGTCATAGGAAAATGCCTGAAATAAATGACACAGTGTCAGTGAGCACATGCAAAGAGTTTGGCCTAAAAGCTGCTGTACAAATTTGGAACAGAAAGGCCAACAGGTCAGGAGAAGATGAAGAAGTGGTAGGGTTTAAGAATCTGACATATTGTACTAGGTTCCAACATTATATGTGTATGATATGGACTTTGTTTCTCAGGGTACAGTCAGTCCTGTCTGGCAGCAGAAGTGTGTGCAGGCATTTTACATCTCACTCCCTGGTCCCGAATTGGACACATGTCTGTGGTCACTGACTGAAGTCTTAAAACGACTTCTTAAAGGGGCTCATCAAGGTAAAATCTGTTAGTTTTTTTTCCATTCCTACTGTAAGTAGAAGCTCACAGTGATGAAAATGTCTGTCTGTTCATTTACAGGGTTTCTGCGGGGTCTTAAAAAGTCTAAAAAATTCAAAAATCTAAATTGTAGGCCTTAAAAAGTCTTACATTCGCTGATGTATTGTGCTCTAGGTCTTTAATCATTTTAAACAGGTCTTAATTTTCCTACATTAGTAGTAACACTACCTCTAATGCTCATTGAAATGTTCCTGCAGTGCTTTAGAATGTTGTAGTTCTTTCGGTCGCTAGTCCAAATATAATTTGCTGTATTACGACTACAAATGAGACCAACCTGCAATTTATATTGCAGCCGATCTAGACACCAGTCCTATAATGCCAATGAGGAAATCGGGGAATTGTTTGAGACAATGTTTTTGGACTACGACATTTTTTTAATGTTGTGATATAGGTCTTAAATTTAATTCATAATGGTCTTAAAAAGTCTTAAATATGACTTGGTGAAACCTGTAGAAACCCTGATTTAGCTTAAACCTGAGTGACAGCTAAACTCTGCTGATGTGTGAACTCTTATCAACCTTGTTGGTCACAGCAGAACTTCATGTTCATCAGCCAGCTCACATATTCTCTGCTTTTTGTTTCCCTGATCCAGGACCGTCATACTGTGCATCACAGTCATTGCTATCTCCCAAACCTAGGACACTGAGTGGCTCATAAAATGTGCTACAGAAAAAATATTGAAAATGCAAACTATAGCCCGGCCGATACTGGATTTTTAAGGCCAATACCGATAGATAGAGCCCATGCCAAGTAACCGCAAACGCGAAATTGCCAAAAAATATCTTAAAAAATATATAAAATAACCATAATGGTATATCGGATGATATTCATTCCTTTATGTTAACGCATAACACAAACAGTGGTGGAAGAAATATTCAGATCCTTTACTTAATTAAAAGTGCTAATACCACAATGTAAAAATACTCTGTTACAAGTAAAAGTCCTGCATTGGCAAGTATCATCAAGAAAATGTGCTTAAAGTATTAAAAGTAAAAGTACTAAATGCAGATAAATCCCCACATTTTAGAAACTGAAAACTATCCATACAGTTCTGTCAAAACAAGTCAAACAAGTGTTTAATAGGCTAATCATTTTAGCTGGACTTGTTGGCCTATATATTGTTGGGTAGTTTAATTTATAATAAAACATCAGATTTTAAAAATCTTAATTTGTAAAGTAACTAGTAACTAAAGCTGTCAGATGAATGTAGTGGAGTTAAAAAGTGCAATTTTTCTCTCTGAAATGTATCGGAGTAGAAGTAGAAAGTAGCATGAAAAGAAAAGACTTAAGTAAAGTACAAGTACCTCAAATGTTTACTTAAGTACAGTACTTGAGTAAATGCACATAGTTGCATTCCACCACTGAACATGTACATATATTCTGACACAAATCCCGTGTGTGTGTGTGTGTGTGTGTGTGTGTGTGTGTGTGTGTGTGTGTGTGTGAGAGAAATAACTTTGTCAGGGCTCTCTGGTGCACGAACGGAGACACTGTTACAACATATCTTTGTTAATATCTGTACTGCAGTTTCTTGTAACTAACTGATCAACATACATGTCGAAATCGATATATCTTCCGATATAGAGTACCTGATAAATGTAATCACCGCAAGAGGGCAGTTGGGGGCTCATGTTAGGGATGTTAATCACACATTTCAAAATAAAGGCGCATCTTAAAGATAACGATATGTATCGATATTTTCACTTTGTATCAATAATATTGGATCATTGAGTGAATTGATATATCTATCCAGATCTATGTATTGTTAAAAGAAAGCCAAGCCCAATTGCTATATCAATCAAAATAGTTTGAACATGGGTGCAAAAGTTTGAGGTTTTGTGCGTGCAAAACGTGTTAAAATGCACAAAATTTAAGATGGCTGACATTCTATCAGGTGAAATGTTTCAAAAACATTTAATATGTTCCTGGAGATGATAGCAATGCTCCCAGCTAATTTTGTGAACATCAAAGGAACTTTATCCAAACCCTGCCGTGCTTTTGGGGCTTTCGTTGACCGTTGTTTCTCTGGCCCTTTAAAAAACAGAAAGCAGCCAATCCTTGCATATTACTTATTATGAAATGATCAATGAATAAAATTATAGCGTTCAAAATCGCTAAGAGCAACATGAGGGCCAAAGTAGAGCAGCCCAGGTTGCTTGCAGTGTAGTCCATATCCACAACGTTTAATTTCCGGAATTGCTCAGGCGCCGCCAGAAATTCCCGTGGATGTCACTCTTTTCGACCGGATATCTGTTACCTTTCACTTTCTTTGTGTTGGAATTTTAAACTGGATTTATGAGGACTATGGCTTACTGCTTCTCAGATCTCTGCAGGGTAAATCCAGACAGCTAGCTAGACTATCTGTCCAATCTGAGTTTTCTGTTTCAACTTTTGGACATACACATGTTCCACCAAAATAAGTTCCTTCCCCAGGCTATTTTGCAGCAGCACCGTGGCTCCGCTTGGCGCTTAGCACTGCCCATGAAGATTGTGACTGGTTTAAAGAAATGCCAATAAACCAGGGCATGTTTTTCTCCCATCCCGAAATGCTGGGTGGACTAGCCAGACCCTCCTCGGCAGCGCTGTGGAGGAAGGTCTGGCAATGCGAGTCTACTTGCAGAGTGATCCTTGTTTTGTTGTTGTGTCTAATCTCTCATTTTAAATGCATGTATTTTCTTCCATCAGAAATCCTTTGGAAACTTCTGGCAGCTTTTGACTCCAGCCTAAGTACTCTATGTTCAAAGTTTCTCCCTAAGGAGAGAGACGAGACAACGCGATGTTTGGTGGATCATCCCAGCAGCAGCAGCAGCGGACGCTGGGGAACAACATTCTGCCTCCTGCTGGACCTGCTGGAGCTGCTGACTGCATGCAGTGTGATATGTGGAGCTGGCATCTGTCTGGAGAGTCCGAGAATGACCTACGTTCACTCCTCAGCGCTCCTGATGACAATCAGCTGCCCCTCAGAGTATTTTGTCAAAAAGCGAGTGCTGCTGCTTCTGAAGAGAGCTGTTCTCCAGAAGGCCGGAGAGGACTGGGCTTTAGGAGAAGTGCTGCTCACTGGGTTGAAACACAAGCACTTCGACTCGGATATGAGTGTGCTGTCTCAGAGTGTGTTAACAGCCGTGGCTACTGATTGGTTACACAGTGTTCAAGTGGAGTCTTCCTCATTCTTTGGGGGGACCAGATCCATCAGAGGGGAAGAAGGTCAGAAACCAGACTGTGTGATGCTGAGAGCTGTCAGCCTGCTTCTTCTCAAGTCCATGGAGCTTCACATACAAACAGCTGGGAGAACAGGTGAGAATCCAGTAGGGCTGCAACTAGTCTACTGTATATCCATGACGTTCCACTTCTGGGATTGCTCCGGTGCTGCTGAAAATTCCGCCGGATGTCTGAAACTCCTTCTCCTCACAGCTAGCTAGACTATCTGTCCAATCTGAGTTTTCAGTTACACAACTAAAACAACCTTTGAATGAACACGTTCCACCAAAACAAGTTCCTTCCCGAGGCTATTTTGCAGAGGCACCGGCGCTGCCCAAGACAATTGTGATTGGTTGAAAAAAATGCCAATAAACCAGAGCACATGTTTCTCCCATCCTGGAATGCTGTGTGGACTAGCCAGACAGGAAGGTCTGGCAATGCGAGACTAGACTGCAACTAAAGATTAGTTTCATTGTTGATTATTTTCTCGATTAATCGATTAATTGTTTGGTCTATAAACTGACAGAAAATGGTGAAAAATGTTGTTCAGTGTTTCCCAAAAGCCCAAGAAGAAGAAAGTCTTTGTCCACAACTCAAAGATATTTAGTTTACTGTCACAGAGGAGTGAAGAAACTAGAAAATATTCACATTTAACAAGCTCCAATCAGATAATTCTTACTTTTTTCATAAAAAATGACAAACTGATTAATCGATTATCAAAATAGTTGGTAATTAATGTAATTGACAACTAATCGATTAATCTTTGCAGCTCTAGAATCCATGATAAAAATCACAACACTGATACATACATACAGTATATATTGTATGTATTGTTTATTTTTTGGATTGATGTCACATGATAAAAGTTTGAAGGAGTTGGTGCTGGGTTTAAAGTGAACTTTAGACTTATGCAATTTAGGGCTGTACCGAATACCATTTTTTGAGCTTCGAAGCTTCGGTACTTATCAACAGCGAATAGCCGGACTGACTGACGAGTGACAAGTGAAGTGAAGAGTGAGGTGAATGAATGCTCAGCCAGCTGGTGCCTCACTGGAGTATTAGCGTTATGAACGTCTTACTATCTCTACCTTTACCAAATCACTTGAAAACGACCCCAGGCTGCTACAGTATAACCTTACAGACCTCTACACACATCAGACAGCTCGCTGTAACTTAACTATTCTCCGTTCCTGGATGAGATGGACGACATAGTGCTGCATAAATTAGCCAGCAGCTAGCGGCTTAATACCGACAAAACACAACAGTAAATTTCAGCCTGCATGCACGTTTTAAAAAAACAACAATGGATATTCGAATCCCATAATTTAAAATCGAATACCTACCTATCTAACGAATATTCAAATATTCGGATGCAGCCCTAATGCAAAGTGTCAAGACCTTTTACAAACCCCAATTCCAATGAAGTTGGGACGTCATGTAAAACGTAAATAAAAACAGAATACAATGATTTGCAAATCCTTTTCAACCTATATTCAATTGAATACACTACAAAGACAAGATATTTAAAGTGCCCATATTATGAAAAAATCACTTTTTCTGGGATTTGGGGTGTTATGTTTTGTCTCTGGTGCTTCCACACACATACAAACTTTGAAAAAAATCCATCCATGCTGTTTAGAGTGAGATGCAGTTTCTGAATGTGTCCTGCCTTCAGTCTCTGGGTGAGCTGTTCAAAATCGGCACGGCTTGTGACGTCACAAGCCGAAACGAGCAGGCTAACCGCAACCATTAGCTCGTAGCGTTAGCATGCTAACGCTAATGCTAACGCTAGCATGCTAATGCTAGCATGCTACCTCGTTCTCAGTAGCAAAGCACTGCTACAACACACACAAGTTCACCATAATCTACAAAAGAACTACTTACATGTGCGCCCTCATTTAGAAGTCTCCCAGCTAATCCTGCCTTGTAACTGACCGAAGTCAGCTTTTCTTTTACTGTCTATGGAGCTAGCTAGCTGACATGATCTACATCTGAGCTACTGGGCATGTGCAGTGCAATCAAAGATAGTACAGAAGAAGAAGAAAAGAGGTCTCACTCTGTAGCTAAAACAGAGACCAGCTGAAAAGAGGATCTGCAGCAGTGAGAGAGAGCACTGCAGTACAACAAAAATATGGTGTTTTTTGAAAATTTAAACCTATTCTGGTACAACCTTAAAATACAATTATGAACCTGAAAATGAGCATAATATGGCTGCTTTAATGTTCAACAACCAGACTGATAAATGATGTTCGGTGAGCTTTCACAGCAGCGGGGACGCTGTTTTCTACGGTTTATTAGTACAGTTAATCCAACGGCAAGACCACCAGCCAAATGCTACTACTATCAATAGCCTCTGGGTAGCCTCTGAGCCTGAAGTCATGCACGTGGTGTGAGACTTCCATAGACTGTTAATATTTACAGCCTATAGCGACTTTACAAGGGGTAGGGGCTGGAGGCCACTGGTCTGTGTGCGCTGTAAAAAAATACATCATTGATTGGAGAAAAACACTGGGTTATGCTGATACCTGCCTTTGTCCTCTCACAGCAGGGGTAGACAGTTTCACAGAGGTTTCTGGGTATCTGCAGAGTCTGTGGGGCTTCCTGAGGCGGTGCATTGTCCAGCTGACCGAGAACAGTCATCGGTGCTGCTGGGTCAGCCTGCTGTTTGGAGAACAGGACGACGACATGATGGAGGCCGCCAAAGCTTTGTTTTCCATATTCCTCCATCGCAGGTACAACAGGCGTACCGACGAATGTGTCATTCATTTTCATCAACAGTATGTACGTCAGAGTTGGGCAAGTTACTTCCAAAATGTAATACATTATAGATTACTAATTACTGTCATTTGAGAGTAATTAGTTATATTACAACATTACTGTCTCCGAATTGTAATGCTGTATACTACTTTTGTGTTACTTTCACCAAAATAACAGCAGAAGTATGACTTGGCAGGTAGCTTGTGAATTTCACCACGGCATCAACAAAGTCTCATCTTTATCCACTTTAATGCACCATAATTTCTTCACAATATTTTGTATTATTAATTAATCTGCAGTAAGTAACTAAAGCTATGAAGTAAATAGTGAAGTAAAACGTAAGCCTACAATAGGCCTACTCGACTCTGAATTGTAGTGGAGTAGAAGTATAAAGTAGGAGAAAATGAAAATACTCAAAAGTACCTTACACCACCGCTAATAAAATGTAATGCTATTACCAGCCTAAACGTTAATTCCCGACATGCTTTTATCTGTCAGCTGCTCGGACACACTGCTGTCCGCGCTGACAAGACACAGATGTTGTCCGTAGCGTTACCTGTTGGGACACAGACGTTGTCCGTAGCGTTACCTGTTGGGACACAGACGTTGTCCGTAGCGTTACCTGTTGGGACACAGACGTTGTCCATACCGTTACCTGTTGGGACACAGATGTTGTCCGTACCGTCTCTGGTTCTGGCTCTAAACACGGGAACAGTGACGGGGCAGCTCGCTTCAACGCGGCGTAATAACTCCTGAAAATAATGGGAGTGTGTCCATCTCGCAAATGTAGAATCCGTCCCTGCAGTCATCTCAACCATCAAATTCCAGCAACAGGAAATATTACTCACTGACTTTTTTCTCTGGTGCCAAAATGTTTCGCGGTGCCGGTGAATTCCTAAAAAAACAAAATGCCACTTAATTTCGGGTTAAAATGCATTGTAACTCGCGTTATTGAGATTATAACGGGTATGATATTACCGAAATTGTATTAGTAATGCGTTTATATTACTGCGTTACAGCAAAAAGGAATACATTACTGTAATTGTGTTACTTTTGTAACGCGTTACTCCCAACACTGGTTACAGTATAATGTCAGAAAGGGGTGTTCAGCTTACGCACAGCTTTTCACAGCACTCTGGCATCAGTTCTGGGTAAAAGTTGGACAGATTAGGCAAATAAACCATAGCACATAATGAAAGACTGAAAACAACACAGACTGCATCAAGTTTCACTTGGATTATCTGATGTTTCTCCCTTCAGAATGTGTTCTGGGCTGGAGGACTTTGCTGTTTTGGAGGCGGCCTGTGCCTCTGGCTGCAACCCTCACTGCCACTTCCTACTGCTGCTTCAGAGCATCTCCTTCGACCACAGCATCCTCCTGGACTTCCTCATTTCCACTGAAACCTGCTTCCTGGAGTACTTTGTGCGATACCTCAAGTTCCTGCGAGCAGACTGGCAGGGCTTCACTGCAACATGCGGAAGAATCCGCTTGCCACACTTTCATCTCTCACTGCAGCAGTCTCTTACTGCCTTATGTGCTGCTGATACTTTAAAGGTGACATGTAAAGATGAGCCAGATCAGGTTAAATTCAGCTCCTGTGCCCAGTCCACAGGTGCAACTTCACCAGTGGGAAGGGTCAGTTTGGCTGCTGGTTTTCACCTGGTAGAGTACGATAGTTCTGACGAGTCTGATCCAGAGAACATGGAGGTTTCTCAGGATGAACCAGTGACTGTGTGTGACAAAAGTACATTTAGTGCCTTGGATGTGAAACAAGAGATCAGTGGACCACCAGTACCTATCAGGCAGAAACAATATGAGGCGTCTGACTCAACAGGATTACTGAGTCAACCTAACACCACTCTGGAAAGAAGAGCAGAAGGGCCATCCCTGCCGGTGTTGCAGAGTGAGCAAACATCCGGTCCAAACATGGCGCCTCAGCCGGGACAGGTGGCCTGGGAAACATTAGCCAGAGCAGTCGTCTGTATGTCAGAGCTCAGAGAGGTGGTGACCAGGCTGCAGACAAATAAACTCTTCCCATACAACCCCTCTTCACTCCTGAAGCTCTTAGCACAAGTAGAGAACTGTTCCAAACTATCACGTTTCTTACATTTCAATAAATGAAGATGTATAATATATGTTTTGTGAAGTGGTTTGGAAGCTAAATTAAAATGGTCCAGTGTTTTAAGTTACTAAAAAAATTGATATTAGTTACAGTTACTAGTTATTTCTCTCAAAAGTAATTGATTTACTTTACTTACTACTGCATTTAAGAGTAACTATTTACTAGGGAATAGAGCTGCACGATATGGGGAAAATATGCGATAACGTTTGTTGAATTTCGCTATTAAAGTGTACTCAGTTCTGCACTTCTGCTGCTTTCAGAATTCTGCTAAAATACAACAAATTGCTTATTAAATTTAAAACAAATTAAAGGAAGTAATTTTCAACATTCTTTTATTAAACATATTGAACATTTAATTGAATATAAAAGGCACCACTAAAAAAAGAATGAGTTACATTATAAAGTGTAGTTTTCTACAAATATTTTCTTTCAACTAACTCTGTGAGTGGCTTTCGCGATGTGTATATTGCGGCAGTTGATGTCGCGATGACGATAAAAAAACGATATATTGAACAGCCCTACTAGGGAAAATAACTTTTGCATTTAAATATCTATTTAAATTATTAACCAGTTGTTTTGGTGCCTAAACTTAAAGTGGCTATATGTAACTTTAAGTTTGTGTTGATTCTAGCAGCCGCTTTGGACACAAGCGGTAGTGTTTTTACCACACCTGCTGTCGTAAAGATCTTTTCTATAAGGTGCTTTATTGCCCACTGTAGATTACTGAGTTAGCGTTACAGGGAGGTCATATAGTCGCGAGAAATGTTTTGCTCAGACAGAAAATCATTAATTTACTATAGAGAATACGTTACAGATGCATCGTGCATTTCAAGTGTTGCATACGGTAACTTAGCCTACTTTGGATGTATCGTGAGCTAAACGTGGGTATCACTGTCACTGTGTCACGAGCCAAAGCATTAAGAGATTGTTGTAGCAACCAACGTAATAATAACTTAGATTTATATAGCACATTTCATGAAACCCAAGGACGCTTTACACAAGTAACGCTACAGGGGGACAAGGGAAAAGAAGATAGTAGGCAAACACGGACTGAAAAGAAATAAAACCGGGCGCCAAATGGAAGGGAGACGTAATTTAATGTTGGCTACTGACGTTCAACCACATCACGCAATCTAAAGTTATGTTATGAATGGAGTAGACATATTACATACCTGAGGGCCAATTCGGGGTGGGTTTTGAATCATTTACAATTCCGTTATAGTCTCCATCTGTTAAAAGCCCGACCGAGATTGACTCAGGTTTTCGCCCGTTGTCTGTCACTCTCCCTTTTTAGCTTTTAGTTGTTCTTCGTTTAATTTCCTTTTTTTCTGTGATGGCCCTGCCCCACTATCAGCCATAACTACAGCAGATAACTTCTCAAATAAAATTGAAATACAATTAGGCCTATATAAAGAAATCTTCTGCTACCCTTTTACCTGGCCTTCATGCTAACCTAGCTTTACTGCCGTCATTAATAAATAATCATACTTGATGAGACAAGTTTCTTTTTTTTTTTTTTTTAAATGTTTAACTTGAGAAAAACACAAAAAACAAGAAAAGTAGCATGGTCAATTCAGGGTCAAACTTCACCCCCTTGATTTCGTGCTGGAATGACATCTATAGAACGGCAAGATCGTCAGCTCTCCATCGGCGCATTTCTCTTTTCTTTAGCTGTACAATTTACATTTGCCCTGTACCCATACATCCATGCCCTGTACCGGGGTTATAGCTTCTGTTTCGGTGAAAGGTAGGGTTGGGTATCCTTTGGATTTTTACGATTCCGATGCCGAACCGGTACTTTTAAAACGATTCAGATTCCTAAACCGATTCTTAAAACTGCAAAAATGACATCAAAGAAAGGCTCTTTTATAGATTTTTTTTTAAAATTGAAAATTATTTAAATTGAACAATATATTAACGTTTTAAAGTACTTAAATATATAATAAGTATAGTATTTTACGTCTGTTTTGGTGAGCCCAGAGGTAAAATACGGCATTTTAAAAGTAGCCTACATTTACGGTAGCTATCTAACGGTAGACTATAAAGAAAGTGTGATATTTTTACGTCCGTTTCGTAGCGACGGGGAAAATATTTCAGGCGACACATTAAGTGGAAACAAAATGAGGAACCGCGTTCTAATCCGGTCCGATTCCTACCGGTTGCGTAGGAACTATTAATTAAAACCGTTATCAAAATAAAAAATCTCTGGTAACACTGCTCACTCAGAGTACCATTAATAAAACTGGTTTCTTGGCTTTTTGGATAGGGGTGCGCCAGTCAGATACTCAGGATTGATATCAATCCGAACGTGGCCAAAATTAACAAAAAAAGAGAAACCTTATCCTGATGCTGTGCTAATGTGAAAGGAGAAATAGACAGAGCTAACTCTACAGCAACCGACTAGCAGCACAAGCTAACATATAGCCTATAGAGAGTGGTAGTCAACGTTATGGGGATGCGTTCAGTTTAAGTAGTAAAATTACACTTATCTGTCAGTTATTTCTAAAATGTGTAACCTTAACATTACGTTGGAAAAACAAAGATGTTGCCTGGTCAAAGAGTTTTTTATTTATTTCAAGAGACTTTTATTTCATAAGTCCACATTTATTTATTATCGCGAACTGCCGGTGGTGTTGCTCCATCAGGGTACAGAGCACGGCTCTGTTCTGAATGTGAGAGATAGCCACGCCCCCTGATTTGCATATAAGAAACGGAAATAAAATAAAAGGAAATAAAAGTCCACGGAAATAAATAAATGTGGACTTATGAAATAAAAGTCTCTTGAAATAAATAAATGTGGACTTATGAAATAAAAGTACCATGAAATAATTAAAAGTAAAACCTTTTAATATATTTATTTAACTAATTGATTCATTGTTATATGAATATTTACATTTATTTAATTATTTATGTATTTATTGCCTCATTTATTTATTTCATGATGTATTTCAAACATAAGCGGAGTTTGACATTCGAGCCAGGGGAGGAAAAAAAAAAAAAAAAAAACTAATTGTAGAAGCTGAGACCTGGCCTACCATTTGGGGAACACAGCATGAGCACATATGGACAAAACAAACATGCTAAATAAACATATGTTTATTTTTAAAGCAGATTTTAAATTTACATTGTAACAATTTAACAACTCACCCTTATGAAATCCAATCGCGGCACGGCTGTCTTGGAATGCAATAGACAGACGGTGGCGGAATGCCCTGACACTTAAATTCAACTAAAAGGTAACCGTGAACAATCAGTGCTGGACCTACAGTCTGTTGAGATGCCTCTCCAAACGCAGAAACCAAGCGCAGTCACACCATAAAACGTTAAGACACGTTAAGAAAAAAGATCCGTATTTTGCCGTCATCCAATGACACGAAAAAAAAAAGTAATCCACAGCGATCAGTAGATCCACTTCGCTGTTTAAACAATGTGGAATAAAATGTATAAAAGTCCAAATCTACACAAAACGCGCAATCAATTAGTAAGTTGACAGCAAATGTATATACATGGCATTTAGGAAACCTTTATTACAACGTTGGCACGGTAAGATGTCCAGACTAGTGCAACAGTAATTTTCATTTTTTGCGTCCTGCATATGCGTCGACAATGGTCTCAGGTGAGAGTCAGAGCCCTGAAATTTTTTTTTGGGGGGGGGCAGTGCTCCCCCCTGCTGCACCCCACAGGCACATTTATTTATTTATTCATGTATTTATGTATTTAATATTGAATAAAACGGCATTCCATAGAACAGCGGCCTCCTCTTCTCTTCTCCGTCACCGTCTCCAGCGAGTCTAGCTCAACTCGTCCTCCAATCACAGTCGGCTTTTCTCACTAGCTTGTTAGGTTTACACTACGTTTTGTAGTCGGTTTAGAACGGAGGAAATTATGCTTTTATTCTGAAAGTACGGAGACGGAAGTCGTATTGTTTTTGGTGCTGGGGTCAAACTGATGTGAGACTTGTTAAAGCGGATTGTTTAACAGCAAAATGATGCTCAACATTGCGGAGACTGACATTTAGGGAGGTTTTAATAGTTAATGTTGCTGTTAGTTGATGGATTTGAGTTCAACGGCACAGAAATATGCAGCTTTGACAACTCCAATTCTTCCTGTGTGGAAGCTGATTGGCTGAATTAAACGTCGGCTCACCGTCTGCCAAGTATGTAAAATCTTTGTTTTATAGTATCAAAGCTGTTGTGTCTGTCAGTAAATATGTAGAATCAACTTTAATACAGATGCATCCAGTGTATTGGGGTTTATCTGTACCCACCACTGCAAGCAACGTTACAAAAAGTCAACACAAGCTAGCGAGCTAGCGTTAGTGAGTTTGTTAGCTTATTGGTTAGCCAGCGTTAGCTAACAGACTGGAATATTAATATAGCTAGCCTTAAATCAAGGGTTTTGTCAAAGAATATCATATTCATTACATTTTCTGCAATGTGTGAAACTAATTGTTCTAATCTGTGCGTTTGGCTTCCTGGGCTTTTGTTAGTTATCGTCATGGTTTACTTGTGCGTGGTTTTTATTGTTGGTTATGTTAGCATATAACGTTAACATTAAAGCCATTCTATTGTCCATTGGTTTTTCATCTACCGGTTAAGCTAACGTTAACCACTAAAACATTTTGTGTAGTGACGACCGGACATGCCGTAGAGTTGTATGCCTTGTTGCAACGTTTTATTCATTTGTTTTTAACAATAAGGCGTTAGGTAATTTAAAAAAAAAACTGAGCTATTGTTATTTGCAAGTTGTGCATTTGTAATTGCTCTCATTAGACATACCTGTCATTTAACGTTGCTATTTTTTAGTATTTTTTAGCAGTAGTAACGTATCCATACAAATCTATAATATGCTGTTACGTTAATTGGGTTGATAAAATAAATTATTTGATCATTTTTGTGCTTATTTCCAGCTTTCGACTTGCTAAAAGTGTGTGCCTGTATGTGTTTTGCAGGAAAACCAATTGAAGACGGAGTGCTGTCTCCTCTCTCACAGTGCAGCTGTGTATTTACAGGTGCAGCTCCGATATGACTAAGAGAAGCCCATCTCATCAGCTTGTCAAAAGGTACATTTGGATTTTATCATACTGTCTTTATACTTAAGAGTAGACAATTAAAAAATAGTAGTAAGTAATTTCTCACAACAAGAGAAGTTATTTGATTTGGTCATTAGCTTAGTTGCAGTTAAAGTCAGAGTTAAACCTGTGTGGTCTGGAACAAAGTCAACTGGTCCCATAGCTATGTCCTACATCACCTTAATGGTAATAGAGATCACTGAATTTGAAGTTTAACTTAAACCTACTGTACGCCTATTTAACTGAACTTTATGATCATAGAGTCTATTCTAATGACACGTTTTTGCAGACCAAGTATTTTTATCAACATATTTGTTAATCTCTCACCATGTATGTTCTCATTAAGACAACATTTGTTTTGGTGTCAGACAAATGTAATTACATTCAGAAGGTGTCACATCTGCCTTATTGCAATTTTGACTCCAGAAAGAGGCTTACTGATACTAACTTATAGGGCTGCCCCTTCCTAGTCGATAAGTCGACTAATCGTTTTTTTTTTTTTTTTAAAGTTGTTTTGGTCTTACGCTTGATTTATAGTTCTGAGTTGTCTCTATGCTGTAGGTACGTACTAAGGCTCTACCACACACTCCTCGCGCGCACACACGCACGGTTCTGCTGTCCTCTTAAAGAGATACGCTAGAACGCCGCAGACTCACCAGCGACAAGTATAAATTGTTACAACAGTGTAGGTCACTTACGTCAGGGCAAGTGGAAGAGAATTTTACTTGCTCCAACGGACAAGTTAAAAGTCATAAACAAGAAAATACTGTCTTTATGTTATGTACCACTCATTACTATGCTACTTAGTTAAATGAATACATTCAGAATACAGACTCGAAACGAATGTATTTTTCCTCACAATACGTCCGTTCTGTGATGCTTTGCCAGACCATCCTCCACAACGCTGCGGAGGAGGGTCTGGCTAGTCCACACAGCATTCCGGGATGGGAGAGAAACGTGCTCTGGTTTATTGGCATTTCTATAAACCAATCAAAATTGTCATGGGCGGTGCTAAGCGCTGCACGGAGCCCCGTTGCCGCTGGAAAATAGCCTCGGGAAGGAACTTGTTTTGGTGGAACGTGTATATTCAAAAGTTGTTTTAGTCGTGCAACAGAAAACTCAGATTGGACAGATAATCTAGCTAGCTGTCTGGATTTACCCTGCAGAGATCTGAGGAGCAGTGAACCATAGTCCTCAGAAATCCGTTGAGTTTAGAATGCCATCACAAAGGAAGCGTTAGGAAACGGAAATCCAGTCGAAAAAAAGGACATACGGAAAAAGGACGAAGAAAGAACCATATTTCAGCAATAGTTTCTCCCATTTGATATACCAAGTAAATATGACATATTGCACATTATATAACATCCAGTTATAATACAATTTAATATAAATAATAAAATACAGTACATTTACACTTTTTTTTTATTATTTATTTAAAAATGTCCAGTTATAATACAGTTTAATATAATATTCAATGTATTTCTGTTCAGGACAACCCTGACTATGTTAATGTCAAATTTCATTTGATTTTACTGTGAAAGTCAGCTCAACATTTAAACACATTCCCAATGTCATCTTATATCAACTGTCGTAAGAAAAATCGTATTTTGCATTATACACAATCAAAATGAATAAAAATGATTTGTTGAGGTGACAACATTACATATTGCTACTTAAATAAAATTCATAAATAAATTAATTAGTTATATGTTGACACTAAAAAACAAACCAAAGTAAATTATTGTCATTTTTTCCCTGACTTTTGTGTCTTGTTAAGTGAAAGGTAAATTTACTCAAAGTTAATGTCAAGCCCTGGTTAATGCTGGCTAAAAGTGAGCAGCTGATACCTGAATGTTTTGTACACTGCTCTTTGCTAAAGATAAATTAGCAGAGCTTAGGGAATCTGTGTATTTTGTAGGGGTGTAACGGTACACAAAAATCGCGGTTCGGTATGTACCTCGGTTTTGAAGTCACGGTTCGGTTCATTTTCAGTACACTAAGGGGAAAAAAATGCAAAACTCCCAACAAGTAAAGAAAAGAAGCAACAAAAATGTGCTTGTTGTTTATTATGAACTTTTGTAAATAATCAGTTTACAATTTTCCAGTTTTGAAAATTAATTTAGAAAGATCAAACAAATCATCTTTTTATGCCAAGGCAATTAGGCAAGCAAGGAGGTAGCCCATGTCCAATTTAAACAAACTTTTAAATGAATTGTAATAAATATAGGGGGGTATGACTTTCTGGCTGAAATGTACACAAGAAGAAATTTCATACCGGGTTCAATCACCTTGACCATGTGTTTTCAACAACTGAATATGGTCGGCTGCTATAAAAACACCAATGGCATTTGTTATTGCTTTAGCCCGATCTGAATTACCAGCAAAAGTCTGTTTAAATGCGGAGGGGAGCAGCATTTGCACGCTCATTTCCGCTTGTTTCCTCGTAGCAGTGATATTCACATTCGCGTGGTGCCGTTTCAAGTGAGTTAGAAAGTTTGACATGTTGCCAGAAACCTACCCGCTAACTCACTAATGAGCAATGTCGGCACACTACTTCCGTCTTATTCCCTTGTTTTTGTTCGTTGTTGTATTTCACCCGGAAACCGAGTGTTCCCAAACAGGAGACCTTAATGATAACCGAGGGTCTCTACATTGTCCATGACGCTAGCTAGCGAGAGGCTTGGAGAAGCGTACTGTGTGCAAAGTGTGTGTAAAGCGCTCAAAGTGCATGGCGGAGACTAAACAAAACCTCTGGTCCGCCACTTAATATGTTCGTGTGGGAACTCGGAATTGAAGTATGTTCCCCACGCAAAACAAGCCTAATCATTTCTGTTAAAGATTGCATTTGGTCTATTTTCATATTATACTGGCATATTAAGTGAAATGTACACACTGTATGGGACTGGGTATGGTAAAGGAGAGATGTGCTGCAAGACTAGTTGGCTGAGGTTTTGACAAAACGCAGTGGACGATATAAGTGTATAAATGTTATTATTTCATATTCATATTATTATAAACTTAAAGCTGACAATGTGTACTACCTTTTTTTCAAGGGCTTCATTCTCCTAAGCACCAATCTGCCTGTGTGCATTAGACAATGTTCAATTCAAGTTGAAATAGCACCGACGTGTATGTGGAACATGTATATTGTTTTGGATGGTCGAACAGCGTTTTTTTTCTAACAGAGGTACAGATGAACATTCCCATTCCGAAATGTGACAGGATGCTGAACCATCACTGCAGAAGGAACCCTGAGCTTCATGAGGAGCTGCAGATCCAGGCTGCAGTGGCAGCGGGGGATGTCTGCACCGTCAGGAGAATGCTGGAGCAAGGATACTCCCCTAAGATCCGCGATGCCAACGGCTGGACGCTGCTCCACTTCTCCGCCGCCAAAGGAAAAGAGAGATGTGTTCGAGTCTTTCTTGAGCATGGAGGTCAGAGGCTTTGTCTTTTTTTTTGTCTTACTGTTGAAGTTGCCATGGTAGGTCTTAACACTAGAGGTCAGTATTTTACTATAAAAGACAGCCTTTCATTCACCTCTCTGCAAGTTTAAAGTCATTCAAGTTGAAAAGTATAACGTGATGTCACACAGGTTCTTCATCTGGCAAGGAAACAGAACCATTATATTTACATACAGTCAGACAAATAGCCCTTAAAACACTTAAATATGGCTTACATCTACAGAAAATGTGATCTAAAATAATCTATCTTCTAAATCTATACACACATGATACTGTGAAAAGCATTTAAACTTACACAAAACATTAAAATGATGTTTGGTAATGGGTGATTTAATATCAACATTATTAACTCCAGAGATAATAATCAAATGCAGATTTTATTGATAGTTTATTTTGTCATGTCCCCATCAGACTGAAAAAAACAGCCACATTTATTGATAACTTTGTTACTAATGTTCTAAAGAAAACGTTGAAATCGGGAGTTCTGTCCTTGGATGTTGCTGATCGTTGTACAGGCTGGCCCCTGTACAATGATCAAAAAAATGTCTAAATTCTTGAAATGTCCTGGAAAATGACCTTTCGTGATAAGTCCTGCAATAACTACGATCTAAATAGTTAAACTAACACATATATTTGTCTTACAATGTGTTACATAACAAACTCCACATGTACAATATTTGCGTTTTCCTCACAAATGCCCAAACCAGAAGAACTGGAATAAGGAAAAAAAGTCAGTATCGCAGTCTACCCTCGGGGGGGCGTGGAGAGGCTTTCCAGTACTCTTTGTTTTTTGCTCTAAAGTCATGTAGCCTAATCCATGCCCATTGGAAATCGATACTAACAGTTAAAGGAGATTTGAAGGTTTTACACTGAGGAAATCATTTGCCTAATCATAATGTCTAACTGTGTCTAAACTCCGCTAGAGGGAACTGTACGTTAGGACAACTAGTGTGAACTGGTGAAGAGGTTCTTTGTGGCAGGTTAGAGTTCAGGTGGACTGTAGTCCTAGCTGATCACAGATCATATCCCCACAGCCTCAAAGCACAACTCCTGCTGTATTAAATTTCCTCTCATTTCCACTCTTCCCACTCTCCTCTGTGCAGCTGACCCCACAGTGAAGGACTTTATCGGTGGCTTCACAGCACTTCACTATGCCGCTATGCATGGCAGAGCGCGCATCGCCCGACTCATGCTGGAATCCGAGTTTCGCAGTGACATTATAAACGCAAAAAGCAACGATGGCTGGACGCCACTGCACGTGGCCGCCCACTACGGCCGCGACTCGTTTGTACGCCTCCTCCTCGAGTTCAGGGCCGAGGTGGACCCGCTGAGTGACAAAGGGACCACACCACTACAGTTGGCCATCATCCGTGAGCGCTCCAGCTGTGTACGGATCCTACTGGACCACAGTGCCAACATTGACATTCAAAACGGCTTCCTGTTGCGATACGCCGTCATCAAAGGCAATCACTCGTACTGCCGCATGTTCCTGCAGAGGGGAGCGGACACTAATCTCGGACGTCTTGAAGATGGCCAGACCCCCTTGCACCTGTCTGCCCTCAGGGACGATGTGCTGTGTGCCGAGATGCTCTACACGTACGGGGCTGATACCAACACCAGGAACTACGAGGGCCAGACACCGGTAGCTGTGTCTGTTAGCATGTCTGGGATCAGCCGGCCTTGTCTGGACTTCCTACAGGAAGTCACCAGTGAGTGTTACCCACACACTACCCTTCACACAAGCATGTCCTTCAGTGTTGCATATAGGATACCTGTTAAAAAAATTAAACAGCTAGTTAATGTTATGAATAACAGTTTGATTATTTTAATTGATTAGGCTAATAATAACAATCCTAATATATTTTACATCTGACCGACATTTAAAAACCCTAGAGGTATTAAATGTACTTGATAGAACCACAGAAAAGCAAAACAAATATTTGGCGTCATTACATGCTTAATTACTTCAGCTATAAATCCTTCAATAATTAGTCATCAAGTAGTTTTCTGCACTCAATTTGTTGATCAATTGACCAGTATCTTAGGGAATTGGTTTGGAACTTGAATAAGGGGGGAACATTTTTTTCCTCAGATGCTATTACATTAATTGATTTTGACAGCATTATTATCTGAAGTTCGGTTGACATGTATATGAGGATCAGTCAGTACATTTACATGCACATCAATATTCCACTATTGTTCCGAATATGACAATATTTATTATATAAGTTGAAGGAATGAAAAAGGGACGCTGTGTTCCCACGGTCCAAAAAGTCCGCCGCTGCTGGTAAACTTTGAAAAAATCCTGTTTTGCATGGCTACATGTAAACGGGAATATTAGTGGGATACTCACTTTCATAAGCCATGTAAACAGCTTAGTCGGAATATCTTCTTTTTCGGAATTAGGGCAATAACTGGAATATTATGTGCATGTAAACGTAATCAGTGTTAAAACATCTTTGGTATATCCATTCATCTTTGGTATATCCATTTATTCACATCGCTCTTGTTGACTAATACTTTGATTACTGATATTCTCCTTTTCACAATATTCCTTAGGTTTAAAGAGTGGCCACTGGTGCGCCATTCATGCAATTTTTGAAATTAATAATCTATAGATACAATTCAAATTCAATAGACAGGAAAAGAATAAAGCTTAAATATAGATATATAAATCTTGCCTTCTTGAGTATTGGCTGTTTTGCACTTATTTTACTTGAGTTGGACTTGCAAGATTTGGCTTAAAGCTTTAGTGTGTAACTTTTTGATATTAATGAACGTCCGTTACATTCAAGCCATTGCCAAATGAGTTGATACAAAGCTAATTAAGACTATCAGCTCCACACAACTCTCTCTGTATTTCTCAGTACGGCTTTGTTCAGAAGATTGTCGTCCGGTGACTTTCCTGTGCAGAAACTCGAGTGAAGATAATTGCCTCTTCTGAAGAGTCAATCATGTTTTTTTAATCCTCCGTGTCCTCCTTGGCTACTAGCAACTGCGTGAAGGAGGGGGGTGGGGCCCGATCATGGGAGGCTTGTATCATGTGGACACACCTCATGGGGGTGGCAGAAACTCACACTATAGCTTTAATCTACATCCTTTTTATATATATATATATATATATATATATATATATATATATATATATATATATTATACCCTTCACCATATCATAAGATCATCTCTCAATGCAGATCAAACCAGCTATTAGGCTAACTGAAATAAAACCATGCCAATCTCTAGGTATGGTGAAGGGTATGTGGTGATGTGGGGCTATTTTAATTCCAAAGGCCAAGGGAACTTTATCAGGATGTTATAGTATCCTGGCTCCATGAAATAACTGGCCTTTAAAAATAAAAAATCTGCCTGCCTCTATGGGAATTTAACATAGGGGTGTGTATACTTATACTTACCCCTGTATTTTAAGGAAGAACATTTATTTATTTACGATACAGTATTCATTCACAAAGAAAATGGTGTCCTTAAAGGTTGAATTTTTTTCAAAATTTTTTAATTAAGGCATTAAGATCAATTTCCAAAAGATGTTTTTTTTTATTCCTCTTTTTAGTCAACTTTAGCATAGGTGTGTAAACTTATGCAAGCCACTGTATATATAAACGTATTAAGGCATTATGACTTGCAGTATGGGTTCAGCTAGTCTTTAACCATGAAAATAAATCTGTGAAGGTGGATGGAGTGTAGAAAAGGATTCTGAGATTAGTGCAAAAAGTGAGAGCTTTTTTATTGTAAGTTGTAAGGAGGAAAAAGTAGAAAAATGTGAGAGTGAAAGAGGGTTGCTTTCCAGCACAAGGTTATAATGACTACTGTTCAGTCCCAGAACAATCCCAGGGTGGAGGAACAGGAGAGCACATTACCTGAAGCATTATGATTGAGAGGGAACAATGGCTGCATTCCTCCACTGCCCCCTGCACTTTGATATCAAAGCTATCAAAGAGCTGTGCACTGATTCAGACAAGCCCTTTCAGAGACTCCAAACCCTCAGTCAGATCACATATCTGCTGGGTTATTGATTACACCTCTACCATCCTGGATTAACTCATATGCCATGAAAGGCTTGTCCCACGCAGTATGAAAGGCACCCAGCCCTTTTCAACTGCTGCACACGTCACTGTTGCTCCCCATAGGTTTTCCTCTTGTCAAATACTGCAACATGTACAACTGTCCTCCTACAAAGGTTCCAACTTCAAGCAAAGCCAAAATCTTACCGCCATACAGATATGTCTATCACTTTAGACACACACATCTAGATTTGTGATCTTCAAAGTCCATGAGTCAATAAAAAAAATGCATCAACCTCCTGATGACTCTGGCGGCCTGTTGACCTGAGGCTAGTTTTTGCATTCATTGACTAACATGTCATTGAATCCAACACTATACTTAGTTAAAGTAAATTGATTGTATTAGTTAGCCTATATAATTCATATTCTTTGGCTGTATACTGAACAAAAGAACATTACTCTGTGCTGTCGGTACGGTTCATTACCTGGACGCTGGGACCATATGCTGCTTTGTCCCGATTTGATTCTTTCACGATACATGGGTACTGATTCGGTTTGTATTGCGATTTTTCATTTATTGCCATTCTAGAAGTACTGCAATTCGAAGTATTGCGATTTTAAATTTTTTTTTTGGAAACGGATATGATGTAGTCGCTGTCTGCGGTACCGTATAAACTGAAAATATTTCCGTCAATCATTGGTAAAAAATGGGGAAACTAATCATGATACATACGATTTTTGATTATTTTTTTTTTTCTCCAACCCCTATTACCTCATCATTTTTACGGTCTGTTTGGTAGGCGGGTAAAGTAACATTGTTGATTTTCTTTTATATTTACATAAACTTGAGATACAAGTTTGTACACTGACCATTAGGGGTGGGAATCACCAGAGGCCTCACGATACGATATCATCACGAAACTTATGTCACGATACGATATTGCGACTTTAAACATATTGTAATATTCTGCAATATATTGCAATGTATTACCTTTTTCCAACTTAAAACTTTTCCCAATTTCAAATTATGTCCCCAAAAGGAAACTTTGTCAACATCTGTTTTATCTAAAAAGATACATTTATCTGTTTGTTTATCTCACTTAAATTTAAATGCTGGAAAATGGGATTGTCAAGCAGACAAACTGACCAACACATATATAATAATAATAGATGGATACTTGGCGTCTGTGTCGATACAGTATTGCCAAGGAAAATATTGCGATACTATGCTGTATTGATTTTTTTCCCCCCACCCTTACTGACCATCTATAATCTTGTTCCATCTTTTCCTGCACTGTTTGGCTGTGTTGGTGTTTCACATCATGATCATGATAGCATGATCTGCTGCCAATACCCAAAAGTACCTGGAACTTGCATTTAATATCACCTCCTGAGCATGCCCCATTTATGGAAACAAAAACAGAACCTGTGACTTTAGATATTGTTCTACTTTGTTAACTTCCTGCAATGGAAAATGAATAATTGTAGCAACCCTCGTACTTGGGTTTTGTGGCCAACTAGGTGCATGGAGTTTGGTTTTATTCATACAATTCATAAAACAATAAACTCGTAACCCACATCTCAAGGGGCCAGCAGAATTACGTAACATTGAAGTTTTTTGGAGATTTGTGGCCCCTACAGTTTTACTGGGCACTCACGCCAAAAAAAGCAATCCGGCAATTTGCCACAGGGTTGTGCGGCGGGCGGAGTGTCAATGAAACAGCCCATTTGTGTGACGTCCTACTGTGTTCCTAAACCTCCCAACAAAACACAAGTAGACTGTATATTTCACAATTATTGTTTTCCGTCAGATCGTTTATAGCTTTCGATGTTTCTGACCACACTTGAAGGCATCTTTATTTCACAGGAGAGAAAGAAAAGAGACAAGCGAGACATAGCAAGTGCTTTGTTGTTGCAAGAAACATTCAGCTATTACACAAACTCCCAGGCGGATCAGTGCTTGTGTTTCGTTTTTTACCCTCATAGTGTTTTAAAACTTTCTTTTGGCAGCAATAGAGGCAGTGATGTTTCCTGTTTCCTGTATGGGACTCTCACACCGCCTCAAACCATAGCTCAAAACACAATGACAAGTCTGCTCTCCGGTTACATGATTGGCCACCGCTGCATGACGCGCGGTTGCGTTTCTCCAAAAGTTGAGTCAGTCCCCCCCCGCAGCCTAAACGCACTACCTCCATTCAAAATGAATGAAAGACCTGCGTTTTTGCTGGACCGTCGGATGGCCGACGCAGGCTGTCTGAACGTGGCCTTAGAGTGCAATTCACTTACCACCACTGCTGTCAATATGGTCAGCTGTTAATGTGCATTTGTTATGATCAAAAACTAGCGAGTCCACAACTTTGCTAACACAGCCAAACATTGAGCAGGTGCAACATAACAAGTCATAGCAAGCTAGCAAATATTACTTACTAGTCCAACAGCAAGATGGCCAGCTTGGCATCTGTCTTGCAGCCTTTTATTTCACAAAGCTCTCGTCAACGACTAAAAGCCAGTCCAAAATGTACTCTTGTCCAGGCGGCCTCTTGCTCGGTCTTTCTCCGTCAATGTCCTCCTTGCCTTTGCCATGATGTCCATAGCGGCTTCTTTACACTCGCCCGGCTCATCTGAGTGATCTGAGCTAACTAGTTTGCGGCAGCTACAGTTAGCGGTTAGCACAATCCACTTTAGCAACAAGGAAAGTTCACAGAAAATCAATGAGAGTCGGAGCAGAGCAGCCAGAGAACATAAAAGGGAAAACCAGTAATATCTACCGATATTTTCTTACTCTTTTTTTTTTTTTCTTTTTTTTTTTTTCAAGATTATTTTTTTTGGCATTTTAGGCCTTTATTTTTTATAGGACAGCTGAATACATGAAAGGGGAAAGAGAGGGTGAATGACATGCAGCAAAGAGCCGAACCCGCGGCCGTTTCGTCGAGGATTGAACCTCTATATATGGGCTTTACCAGGTGAGCTACCCAGGCGCCTTGATATTTTCTTTCAACTAACCCAAAAACCTCTAAATGTCTTTCGCGATATGTCGCAGCCTTTTCAGTGTGGTTGTTGCAGCAGTTGATATCGCGGTAAGGATTTAAAAAAAACAAACAAAAAAAACATGAAGTTTCACCAAAATCAGTGGTAGTGCCTTAAAGCGTGTTTCCTGTGGTGGGGGGGGGGAGGGGAGAAGAGTCTGTGGCAGAGGAGTCACTTTACCCACATCAGACGGATAACAAACCCACACATCACTTCCTGGAATCAATGGGATTCTTCCCACCTGTTTGCATACAGCTGATAACAGTGTGAATGCTAAGTGATTTGGGGTACTGATTAAAGCGTGTGGAAGGCGTTTAGAAAGCTATACAGCTGAAAGAGGAACATTTAAGCTTGATGATTGATGTACAACATTGGAGTGTTGAGATGGCATTCAATAACAGTGTCATTTTGATACTACCACTAGAATATGCCAAAGTCAGACTTTTTAAAATCCACACACATTGGCCTTTAATGCTTTTGCTCTTCCATATACAGCTGCAGGTGTAATTCCACTGTGTGATAACTGTTTTTGTTCCTCTTTCAGGACAACCTCGGACTCTACAAGACTTGTGTCGAATAAAAATCCGTCACTGCATTGGCCTTCAAAGCTTGAAATTGCTGGAGGATCTACCGATTGCAAAGGTTATGAAAGACTATTTAAAACACAAGTTTGACAATGTGTGAAGGCAACAACAATAGGAGGAGAGGGTGACTAAAACTCTCTGCTATCATTTATAAAGACTATGCAATCACTATGCTCTTTGTCTGGAAGGAATGTCCACAGGTCTGTTGTGTACATGCCGAAGGAAGGATAGTTAGTCCAGTTTGGTCGTCCAGAGTTTTCTGCCCGCTTTTCATTTCAGCCTTTTTACAGTTCGAACAGTGGCTGTAAAATGGAAATGGGCCCACCTCTTGAGCTAAGGTAATGGTTTATTTTGGAAAAAAGAAAACCTCATTTGACAGATAGCATTGTTACTACAGTTTGCATTATAAACATTTATGTTGTCACTGTAAACGTGCATGATTTTATCCTCGCTGCGTCTGATTGTCATCAAGTGCATACTTGCCAATGAGTCTTTTTATACTATTATAGGCTAAACTCAAACTCAAATTGCAGCAGTGATGATGATTTTCTTTCTGTCTCAAAAAGTGTTGAGCTACTTGACAAATGATAGCTTTAAAGAAACACTCGACAAGGTACACTCCCTGATTTTGTTTCATCACCCAGTAGTGACTCTACTTCCCATAATAGCCAGGTTCCAAACCTCTGATTCACTACCAACATCTCTAATTGTTCAGAGTTTTTAAGCAAATAGCACTCATGTTGTGCCCCTTGAGGGGTGGGGGGTCAACTTTTTCTCCAGTGCGTAAATGGGGCGTGCTTCAAAGAACCGAAGTCTTCGAATCCTTACAGTACATCTTGCTTGTTTAATGTAATGATTCTGTGATACTGTGTACAGATTAAACTAATCTGCACTCAGTATCACAGTATCAATCTAAACTAATCTGCACACATTTTAAAAATTGAGTTCTCAAATTACGTGATTCATATAAATCCATTATGGGGCATGTACTACACAACAGCCTTTTGTAGTCAGGGGTCACCAACAATGTATTCTTGAGCAAAACTGCCAGCAAGTCAGAAACACACACACACACACACACACACACACACACACACACACACACACACACACACACACACACAATGCTGAACCAGAACCATGCCAGGTAGGCAGATGTGTTATTATACAGCATCTAGGCCTCTGCCTGACTAACATTAAACCACCCAATAATATAAATTTGTCCGCTGTTTTTTATGAAAATAGTCTAATAGAAAAAAATAAATCAACATTCCACATCATCTCATTCAACATTCCACATTGTGACGATGGCCAGCTTTTAACCAGGACGTCACAAATTGAGTAGGGTCAAAAACTGTAACGTAACTTGTAACCTAGGGAAACTTTGACAATTCGCAAGCATGCCCATTAACGCGTTTGGGACATTTGTTCATTTGTCAGCCCCTTGCTGTCAACACGGGTACCCCTACAAAATTCGGAACCATGTACGTCAGACATCGTTCTGCTCCGAGTCTCTGTGCTCGAGCTACGATTTTTCAAAGTTCCGGAATAGGAATGGTCAGGGAAAATGTTTTCTTAAACTTGTCAAAGCTCTGATTTTGTAATATGTTGTTGCCACACCCAAATGGGGTGTTTACATCTTTGTTCAGACTCTCTAGCACCTAACATTGCTGGAAGCATAAATCCCCCCCACAGGGTCACAGTGACAAATGGGAACACTGCTGCCAAAACTAATACAATAATATGTTAATATAAAGAACATCAAATACAAATTGAAGCAATCCAAAAAACTTAGTTTAACAACAAAATAATTGCCAGAAATGATTTGCTGAAACGTATATATACTATTTACATTTTTGTAAATGGTAATCTTATGGTTACACAATGACAGGGCTTGTTAACAGTAGAATCTAGATACACTCTGTCAAAAAGGAGGGGGGGGGGGGCATCTGAAAGTTGGCTGGACATTGGGAGGGAACTGGAAGGCAGTCGACAGGCCTTCAGTTGGAAGGAATTTCTAGGTGGCTGCATCTGTATTAACAGATCATTTTCACTGTCTATTTTTGATGCGAACTCCGCACCTTACGCAGAAAAAATAGGCTCAAAGCCGAAACTCTAGAAGACTTGCTAGACTTGCTTCACTGCAGGGCTGCTTCGGCTGCTTTAACCTGTTAACATGGGCACCGAAATGAAAAGTAAGAGGTTCCAGGGTGCTACAGGTATCTGTCTTTAATAGCTGTAAATTTCACGTCATTCAGATGCAGAGAAACAGTGTTTTTTTTTAAAGGGAATAATTACCGAGGTCCGCATGTTAGCTCATAGCTGGCAATGGCTATGGAAATATATTGTAATATTTATATTTTACTGCTAAGAAGGGTATTTCGAAAGCCCTGTGCCCATTGACTACTATTTCCAACAGTTGACTGGTCAGAGCTAGCTAGCTAGCTAGAGAAAAGCAGTGTCACTTGTTGCAATTCTGCTTTGCTCAGGCAGTTAATCACGCGTCTGGCGTAAATTCAGTTTACCAGTTAAATTCTAAAATTAGTGGGGGCCCACCAGTTCAGAGCTGGGCTTAATCTGTATACTGTGAGATTGATAATATTCAGTCAAAATTATCAAGCTACAAAATGTCTTTCAAGCTCACTGCTGATGCTTTGGAATTTTCAAATATCCACAGTAAGCCGAGAGGACATTTTTAAGGGTTAAGGCTGCCACTGTGTGCTATAACAATATCAGAGAGTGTATCTTTAAAAATAATACACAGGATTAGATTTACTCAAACGTGTTTTTTCTGATATGCAAGAATAAGTAGCACAGATACATTGGTATTTTATAATGACACAAACAAGATTATAACCTGCAGTTGAAATGATTTTGGAACTTGATGGTTAGAAATATGTTGATACTGCCAGTTGAATAGTAAAAGTGTTCTGCAGTGATCAACTATAAATCATTTCATTTTTTACACTAAAAGTAGACGTACATTCAAGTTTGGAGTAAATGCACTGTGATAGAGTTATGTTCTGAAAGCCCCACATTTACTCACTAAAGCAGTTTTTGAGGAAATCATGAACAATAAGGTCTGTTTTGGATAACACTGACACAATCGCTAGAAGCTACAGTCAATGTAAATATGTTACATGTACAACAAATATTTTTGTAGAATTTATTTAAGCAATGATCTCTGGTATTCTTAATGTATTTAAAGTTTGGAAAGTATTGTGATCTGTTTGGTGTGAGTATTTTTAAGTTTCTGTGTGTCTGAGTTCAAGTACTTTGTTGTACAAGAATAATTTGGAATCAACGTTTGATTTTCATGGCAGAAATGTTGGGTGCTTTCTTAAAATTCATCATCTCTTGCAGGTAACTGTTGTGGAGATTATACTGTGAATTTTTAATTTTGACAATTCAAAATAAAATGTAGGATTTGGGATTTAAATAATGCCCATGCCACAGGAAATATTTTTTTTCGTTGTTTCTGCATGTGTTTTAAACTCATATTGACATTATGTGGCACTTAAAGTTGGTTTTCCTAAAATGTTGTATTCACAAATCCATTGTAACAATGTTCACCTGCAGTAACATGTCAGTGTTTGTCTGCAACTTTGCATTAGGACATTTTGTGAAAGGGGTGCATATTATGAACTGCATGCTCTATGCAGGTAAACTGAGATTAAAATGAATTTTTATTAATTTCTTTAAACAAGACTACAAACAGGCAGTGAATGGGCTACTATAGGAATATGAAAAGTGAGTGTGGAGGTCAGGGGAGTTGCATTGAATAGATTTTTTTTTTATAAACAACTAAGACCACAAACATACGCTTGTGTATCCGATTTTAGGGGCTGCATCCGTCAAAGTTTGCCTTTCTAAACTGAATACGGTGTAACAGATTGACAGGACCTGACCTATTTTAAAGGCTCCTCCAAATGCAACCTTCTTTTTTCCTGAATGTTATGGACACTGCCAGAGTGTTCTTTGTGTTCCTAAAGGCCCCTTTACACTGTGTCCCGAAAAAAACGTAAGTTGACAAAACTTGAAAGTTGAAAGAAGTTGTGTGTATCCTTGAGGTATAACAAACGTGTGGAGTGCATTTCCTCCCTCAGAAAACATTTGCTAAGTTGATTTTTCTTAAAAGTTTTGAACCCTGCATTGTTTACATCTCTATGTTTAATAGTTAACACTATTTCTTCTTTGCCTTTGTTGGCGCATTGCTTCGTTTCTTTAGCATTACTGCCACCTGTCGATCAGTGGAATAGTGTGAAACCTCTGGACTGTTAATCGCATTGACGGCTTGTGCTTGCATGTGTCCTTGTGTGCACAAGACAAATGAAGTGGGGACCAAAATCTGAATGCTTTGACATATTAACCAATCAGAATGCAGCGTGAAATGACACAGATAACACTGTCTGACACAACATCGCAAGTGCCCATAAGCATACGTACATACCCAGTGTTGGGCATGTTACTTCCAAAATGTAATGCATTATAGATCACTAGTTACGGTCATTTGAGAGTAATTGGTTATATTACAATATTACTGTCTCTGAATTGTAATACTTTACACTACTTTTGCATTACTGTAGAGATACTTTCACCAAAATAACAGCGGAAGTTTGACTTGGGAGATAGCTCCTCTTTATCCACTTTAATACATCATAGATTATTCTTAATATTTTGTATAATATGAATATGCAAAGTAACTAAAGCTATAAAAATAGAGAAGTAAAATGTACAATAAGCAACTAGGAGAAAATGAAAATACTCCATTAAAAGTACCTTACTGAAGTACGGCATAGTTACTTTCCACGGCTGATAAAATGCAATGATGCTGTCCGCGCTGACGTACGGTCACCTGTTGGGACACAGATGTTGTCCGTACCGTCTCTGGTTCTGGCTCTGACCACGGAAACAGTAATGGGACAACTCGCTTCAACGCAGCATAATAACTCCTGAAAATAATGTCCATCTCGCAAATGTATCTGTCTCTGTAGTCATCTCAACCATTGAATATAGCAACAGGAAATAATATGGCTTTTTTTATTCCTCTGAAGAACTGGGAAATGTTTCTTCTTTGTGTTGGTGAATTCTTAAAAAAAAGAAAACACCACTAAATGTTGCGTTAAAATGCGTTGTAACTTGCGTTACTGAGATTGTAACGGATATATTACCAACATTTTATTAGTAATGCTTTATATTACTGCGTTACAGCAAAAAGGAATACATTACTGTAATTGCGTTACTTTTGTAACGCGCCACTCCCAACACTGTACATACCACTTTAGCAAGTTAATATCTAATTCATTCATTCATTAATTCAATTTTATTTATAGTTTAAAATTATAACGAGTTATCTCAAAGAGTAGAGTAGGTCTAGACCACACTATAATTAACAAAGACCCAACAATTCCAGTAATTCCACCAAGAGCAAGCATTTAGTGCGACAATGGTGAGGAAAAACTCCCTTTTAGGCAGAAACCTCGAGTGGTGAGGAAAACTTCCTTTTAGGGAGAAACCTCGGACAGACCCAGGCTCTTGGTAGGCAGTGTCTGACGGTGCCGGTTGGGGGTGTGATGAACAGTGGCAATTATAGTCACAAAGATAATGGAGCAATGACTAGAAATAGTAGTTGTAGTTTATGGCGTAGCAGGGCACTGCAATGCGTAACAAGACGTAGAAGGGCACTGCAGGGCGTGGAGCAGGACCACGGCGATAGCTGCAACCATGATTTAGGTGCCACCCTAATCCAAGGAAAACTGCAGGGCGAAAAAACAAGGATTCTGCGAAATAAGCTCCTTAGAGCTAAATTAGTAACAAACATTTATGGGACATCATATATATGCGGGTATATGCAGATTTCTGCGCAAAATATGCGGGGCTTGCATGATTTCATAATCCCCGCATTTTCGTTGCAAAAAAGTCACATATATCTTAGCAGAAAGTTGAAAAATGTTGCGTTTACACAAGTGCAACCATTTTCCCCTGTTGCCATGGGAACGTTAGTAAGTGACGTAATTACACAACGTGAACATCATCGAAAAGCTGCAAACCCCGCGATGAAGCCATGATGAAACCGCTATTTTTGCAAGTTCCCGCAATTTTTGCAAGTTCCCGCAATTTCGTTGCATAAAATTGCATAAATATCCCGCATATTTCATCGCATGTTTTAAGAAAACGTGCCACGTAACAAGGATTTTTGCCCGCAAGAATCACAAAAAAACTCTGCCTTTTTCTGGAAGGACTGATTTACCAGTTGATTGGGTCCAGTTGGTCATCATTTGCCAGCAGTTGAAATATGATATTAAGTTGTCAATCATTACAGATTTGGAAGGTTACACATATATAGTTTACCTCTGGTATGAACTACTGTCAGCCATTTGAACACTAAACTTTTATTTGGATAACTCATCTACATTATTTTGCTCTTTGTGAGGGTAGTGTCTCTTGGTACAACCCAGTAGTCTTCAGAATGACAGACTTTTGTAGGCTGTATCCTCTAAAAGAGGCAGTCGCTGTGATGGGTATTTACTTTCACTAATTTAAGAATGTGAGTTTTGTAATTTTGCATATGGCCAGGGTTTTTGATTGTTGGTCCTGAAGTAGTTTTACTGATGTTTTCAATCTAATTAATTTTACTTTTAGTGCTAATTCGTTCTGAATAGCAAAATGGATGCAGCCCTCCCGTTTGACTCACCAATCATTTTGATAATGCAGTATTCCCAGATGTGAGTGTAAATAAACACTGAAGGTTATTAAGTGTTAATCATGCCAGAATATTCACCACATTTCAGTTCTGTTTCATGTTCCATACTGTCAGTCTTTCTGTACCTGATTCTGGATTTGATACAAGGCCATTTTGCAGCAGCAGTTTTGTATTGCGTGTGAAAGACTCACACATTGACTGCCTTTTCCATTCGGTTCCTCAGCAGACTTTGGTCGTCGACATCAGGGAAACACTTCATACATGTTTTATGTGGCTATCAAATGGCTGTAAGTCTTCCACACCATTTAACTACTGAATATACAGAATATGCAGATTTTCAAACGTAAAAAGCAAAATGTATGAATAAACTAAAGTTAATGTTTTGAGACTGCTGTTTTTTGTTTCTTTTGTGTTTGATTGATTTACTTTTTAACTTGTGTACTCATTTTAGATCAAAATATGGGGTTTATACAGGAGATCATTCAATACTATTTACACAACAGCTCATTCCTATTAATATTAATAACACTGCATTCGCCAAGTTTTAAATTAAATAAAAATGGCCGTCAATAAATAAAAAGAGCATGCTTTTTATCAGATTATTTAAAAAGGTAAATATATACACCCTGTTTCACTCTGGCCAGCAAAGGGGCTGCAGCATTGACAGCTAATAGACAAAAGTAGAGCTGGGAAAATGTATATTTTATTTAACTGTCTGTAAAGGTGCTGTACTCAATATTCAGAACATTAATATAGCAGCAAACATATTTGCTATGTAAAGATATAGTGGAGTAATGGCATCCTGAGCAGAGAATGAAGTCACACTCCCTCCGTGTGTGTTGTGACCTGAGTTTTTCTGTTCTTTGGTTTGAAAGCCAGATCGGCTGCACATGCATGCGAGTGCCTTGTGCATCAGTATCAGACGCCGAGGGTCGTGATAAAGAGTCGGTTCCAAGTATAGCACCTTTTAAAGATTATAACTTCAGTAACTGAGCGCCTAGTCTCGCATTGCCAGACCTATCTCCACAGTGCTGTGGAGTAAGGTCTGGCTACACCACAGATACATTCCAGGATAGGAGAAAAAAACGCTCTGGGTTGTTTGCATTTCTTTAAACCAATCACAATCGTCTTGGGTGGCAGAATAGTCTCGGGAAGGAACTTGTTTTGTTGGAACATATGCACCCCCCAAAAGAAAACGCCATATACAATAATAATACACAGTATAGAAATGTGAACAAAATTATTTAGATTAGCTGGATACATGGTTAAACCTAATTTGCTCTTACCAGTGTATCACACATGTACTTTGTCCACAGCAATCCCACCAATCGGCCCCAAAACGTCACAGTTCGTGAGGAAATGCCGCAAACATCATTCCAAAAATCATTCCCTGAAAGAACCAAGCAGGCCATCCAAATTTTCTTCAAAACCTGGCATTTTCAGCGTGTAGCTTGCTAGCTCGAAGTTTGTTGTTTCCCAAAAGGAACAGAGTTTTAGAAAGGCAACACACAGAGCAGAAGGCGAGGGACATCCGGCGGCGACAAATGTGAGGCATTTATCCTGGAAATGTACTGTCGTTGATCCAGAATACTGAGGCCTTGACAACCCACAACGCATAACACTGTTCCCCAACAAAGGTACTAAAAAGGATTTATACTTGATGCAGGGGGTTAATGATAGGCCCTCTGTAAATACCTACGGCATAGGTTTTGATTTATAGTTAAGTGTCATATTCAGCTATTGATATTACAACACTGGACAGATGTATTGTACATGATCAGGCTTTAATTATATTCCCCACAGCAATAGTTGACATTCTTACTTTGTGATACAGAGTGGCGATGCGAAGGTCTGCCTTTTTCATTTCTGAATTGTTTCATTCACTGTGATGTATACAATAATGGTGAGCTAAGCTGAGTTTTGCAGGTTTGAAGATGGCTTCATTAAATATGTGTTACTGAGCTTCAATTGGGTTGATGTTGTCTTCAATAACAAAAGTCTCTACTTACTGTATGTCAGACATTTGGAGCAGAAAACACAGGAAGGCCTAGTTGACCAGCAAAAATCTCCACATGGTTTCTCCATACCTGCCAACATTGGACTGTGAAAAAGAGGGAAATTGTTTGGGGTATTGGTTGGAATGGCCACGTCCTCATATAACCCTACACCACAAAATAATACAATAAACACAATGATGTAAACAAAACAAATTTAAATTAGCCTTAAATCCATAGAAATCCAAAATACACAATAATGTCTTTGTGACTTTATGACCATTCAAGACACCTCTCACGAGGAACAAGCAAGCCTCCAGGAACAGAGCCAGGCTTTGATGCAAACATGGACATAGCGGCCAACGGTGGAATTGCAGCGTCACCATTGCCCTCTGGCCCAGAAAGGATTTTTCCATAGACTTTACATGGCGAAAGACACGTCTAATATATCAGTGGATAGAATTTTTTGAGGTACATCAACTTACCAGTCCACACATTTGAATAGACCTAATTTAAATCATTATGTTTTAAAAGTTGTAACATGCACTAATAGCTGAATCCGGAGTTATTTAACTAGGCATAATGAACCATAATGAACTATAATGAACGTGAGCAGACCCAGCTGAGCCGCCCTGCGCTGCAGGCTCAAATGACGGTTCTCGAGTCCCTGTAGCTGTAATAATGGATATAATGGCTGTAATTCATCATTTGTATTATCTGCAGTGTTGGGCAAGTTATTTCCAAAATGTAATACATTATAGATTACTAGTTACTGTCAATTAAGAGTAATTAACTATATTACAATATTACTGTCTCTGAATTGGAATGCTTTACACTACTTTTGAGTTACTTTCACCAAAATAACAGCGGAAGTATGACTTGGGAGGTAGCTTGTGAATTTCACCACAGGATCAATAAAGTCTCATTTTTATCCACTTTAATAGCCTACATCATAATTTATTCATAATAGTTTGTATTATTGATTTGAATCTGCAAAGTAGGCTAACTAAAACTACAAAGTAACTACAAAGTAAAGTTTAGGCTTACAATAGGCCTACTTGACTCTAAATTGTAGTAGAGTAGAAGTATAAAAATAAAAATACTCAATTAAAAGTACCGTAAAATTGTATTTAAGTACAGTATAGTTACTTTCCACCGCTAATAAAATGTAATGCTATTACCAGCCTAAACGTTAATTCCCGTCATTTTTATATCTGTCAGCTGCTTGGACACACTGAAATGTTGGGTTAAAATGCGTTGTAACTCGCGATTGTAACGGGTATAGTATTACTGAAATTTTATTAGTATTGCGTTATATTACTTTGTTACAGAAAAAAGGAATACATTACTGTAATTGCGTTACTTTTGTAACGCCTTACTCCCAACACTGATTATTTTGTAATACATCCAAGGGTGTGTAGTGATAAGTGGATGTCATCCCAACCACTAGGTGGCTGTAGTGGCAACCTACCATGGTACCATGTAATGTTACTTACAAGACCGAGCTGAATATAAACTTATTTAATAATTCACGGTGACAGCATACACATTCAGCAGCATGGCTTCAATCACTTCCTCTACTTCACTACTGGCACACTTATATACTGATCAGTTAGCTATGCCAACAGTGGCACAGGAGTCATGGAAAGTGTGAAGCTGCCTGACCCTCTGACTTGGACTGGAAATGTCGACTGTGAATGGCCAACGTTTAAACAGCAATTCATGCTGTACCTGCAAGTTCTTGGGCTGGATAGCAAACTGGACGCGCGGAAGATTGCACTGCTCCTTACCTTCGCGGGACCTCAAGCTGTGGAGGTATTCAACACGTTTGTGTTCGTCAGCGCGGATGATAAGGAAAAGTTCGACAAAGTTGTGGAGAAGTTTGATGGACACTGTTCACCAAAGAAAAACGAAACGTTCGAACAGTATGTGTTTCGCTCGTGCACACAATTGCATGCGGAGAGCTTTGCGCTTTTGTCACAGACTTGAAATTGAAAGCTAGAACGGGCAACTTTGGAGAGCTTCAAGATTCATTAATTTGCGATCAAATTGTGTTCGGAATTAATGACAAAAAAGTGAGAGAGCGGTTGCTACGAGACTTGGAACTTACCTTGGCTGGAGCTTTGAAAATATGCCAAGCTAGTGAATTAGCCCTGCAACATGCAAAGACTTTTGGGAATGCTACAAAGCATTGCACCAAAACAATGTCCAGCATATTGTTAAAATCTGTAGCAAATGTAGAGGGAAGAATCACTTTGCTAAGCAATGCTTTTCCAAAGGGAAACAGAGTGGAGGAGATTGTGTCCATACCGTAGAAGAAACTGACCTTGCTGATTCATTTTTCGTAGGGATGGTAGCGCAGTATGATATACAACAAAAAGAGACTGAACAGTCAATGTGCGATGTGAATAGTGTTCAGCAGGATGAGTGGATGGTGCCATTAGAAATAAATGGAGCTGTCATTCCTCTCAGACTGGACACAGGATCAAAGGCCAATTTAATCAGTGAGATTGACATCAAAGCCATGAAAATGAAACCACGCCTCCATCCCAATTCAGTTAAGCTTATCAAATCAGCAAATCAACACAAAAGGCTCCTGCAGACTAAAGGTGAGACATAAAGGGAAGGAACATCATCTCAAGTTTGTAGTTGTTCCAGATGGGCATGATTCCCTACTAGGTGACAAAGCATGTGTAAAGTTAGGCCTAATTAGGAGCAGTGTTAGGAGTAACGCGCTACAAAGTAACGTTACTGTAATTCCACTACTTTTAGCGGTAACTAAATATTTTTTTTCATCAAGTAACACAATTACAACTAGAACTGCAAGCAGTTATGACAGGGTCCAAGCCTCCCCGGCGCAAGTCCCCCCTGGCGCAAGTCGCCCCGATGGCACGCGGAGCTCACCAAAGCAGAGCCCGCGAAAAGAGAACCCAAAGCACAACAGCGGCGAAGCAAAAGTCAGGAAATTTAACTTAGTGTCTTAGTAACTCCAAAGTCTGTAGTGAAATGCAATAGCAAATTTCCCATTCATTGAGTAAAAGGCCAAAA
The DNA here is from genome assembly GCF_008315115.2 of Sander lucioperca. Lineage (NCBI taxonomy): Eukaryota > Metazoa > Chordata > Actinopteri > Perciformes > Percidae > Sander > Sander lucioperca. The sequence goes on from NC_050175.1 coordinate 34,113,873, forward strand.
CGCTTCTACCTCCATTATAGCGCCCCCTAATGGCCGATCCTCACCAAATTTAGTAAAGAGCCTCGGAGTGGAATGTTTTGTGGGACATTTGCTCTGATACCTCTTAATTTGGCCGAGATATGCTAAAGTTCGTGTTTCGTAGCTAGCTACGAAATTTAGTTTGGTCGTAAATTGCACATAGTTTTACGTAGCAAAATTCTTTTGATAACTTTTGGTCAGGTCGGTCTGGAGATGCTACCTACCAGGTTTCGTGCACGGCCTAGGATGAGTTTGAAAAGGTTGGTTTTGCGCATTACGCGATATTGTGAAAAAAAAAAACTTCTTAGTGGAAATGGGCCTGGCTTATATCATCACATTCAGCTCGATTCAACGAACAGGTGGATGTAAGGTTTTCTAATATGCGATGTGTAATGTGGGAGTTATAGGCAAAAACAAGTTTGACGACATTATAGCGCCACCTAGTGCTCCTTATGTGTAATTTTTGGTATGTTAGGTCCATGAACCATTGTACATCTACACTGTACATTTGAAGTTGCTCACATTAGTGTAAATGGTGAATCCAAACCTGGGTCCCATAGGCCACGCCCACTTTGACGAATCAGTACCCCACTGTAGGCGTGGCCTCAATAGTGGCCCTAGATTATACCCTCAAAATTTAGTAAAAATTGGATGAGCCGTTCATGAGATATAAACTTTTTGTACTTGTAGCGCCCCCTAGTGGCCAATTTTCGTTAAATTAGTTTTGGAGGCCCAGAGGGTCAAGGCAAACAAGAATCTAGAGTTTGGCTTTGATAGCATTCATTTTGGCCGAAATATGGCAAAGTTTGTGTTTTCATAGCTAGCTACACAAATTTGTTTGTGCGTAATTTGTGCAATTTTCATCCGATAAAAATTCTTTTGATAACATTTTGTCAGGTCGGTCTGGAGATGCTACCTACCAAGTATCGTGCATAAAAATATAGGTGGAAATTGCCTATATCAGGAGATTCAGCTGAGTTCAGGGAACATGTGGATATGTGTATTTTTTATGTGCAATGTACGGTTTGGGAGTTAAAAGGCCAAACATGTTTTTTCTGCTATAGCGCCACCTATTGGTGGAAGTGGCTGCATTTTTGTGTCCGAGGTCCTTGCAGGGATCTGGACCAGTCCTGAAAATGGCTGCGTTGCCTTGCAAACGCGGTTCCCAGCCCCCTCGGGCTTGGACCCCTAATTACTGAAATTTAAATGAGTTTGTTACTCGCATTACTCTCTTTTGTGAAAAATGAACGCTTGCAGACAAGAAGACAGATAGGCCTAGTTGCTTCTGATCTAACGTCGCAGGACCTTATGGTGGCGCAATGATACACCAATTGAACAATGACCATTAAACCACAGCTTGGCCGATCGTGCGGACAGAATGAGCTTTCTCTCCTGGAAGTATAGACATTGTAAAATAATAACCAAGGAGGCAGTTTATCATTTAGTCTTCTTTACTGAACTCCTGATGAATGTAACAAGTGAGCAGTGACACACACCTTTTGGGTGCTACCGTATATGTCACAGTATATGCGCAGGCACATTTTAACTACCGTATATATATATCACAGTATATGCGCAGACTTTTCGCTCGTCGAAATTAAAGACAAAAATGTAGTGGTGAATTGTCAATTATGTGCAGGTGTAAAGAACCTATCCACATATAAGAGTAGCAATTCAAATCTTATGAAGCACCTGTTGAAGCAACACGCTTCGACAAAGCTAGTAGCGAAAGACCCCAGCCCTACAGATGCTGAAGGCGCCACTCCATGCAAACAACCAAAGCTAGATTTTACACGGACTGCAGTGCAGCCGATAAGCCAGGCAGAGCTGAATAAATTGATTGCTATGTATGTTGGACTTGTACTATTGCTTGATTTGAAGGCCTGTTGCCCTGTTGATTACAATAAATAGGTCTAAAAATTATGCTTATTGTGTTTGACTGCTCAGTAATAAAAGTAACTTAAAAGTTACTTTCCCTAGTAACTAATTCATTTTGATATACAGTAATTGGTAAAGTAATTCAATTAATTTTAAAAGAAGTAACTAGTAACTGTAACTAATTACTAATTTTCAGTAACTTGCCCAACACTGGTTAGGAGGGTGTACTGCATCAACAATGGTATTGCCCAGAACAGTGTAGAGTCTATAGTGAATCAGTATCCCGACATCTTCAAGGGGTTTGGTGTCTTACCATTCACCTATAAGATACAGTTGAAAGATGATGCACAGCCCGTCGTACATGCTCCCAGGCGGGTTCCAGCGCCACTGCGAGAAAAGCTGAAGCAAGAACTGGACAGAATGACGTCATTGGGAGTTATAAAGAAAGTTGGTGTGTGTCAAAAAGCAGAATGGAGACTTGGGTGTGTGTATGGATCCAAAAGATCTGAATTGAAACAATGTGATGTGGCTAGCAGCTAGAAATGGGAAGGTTTCTCAACAAGAGGACAGAAATTGCGTAGCATTGCACGTAAGGCACATTGTGTGGGCTGGGTTTCCAGGTAGTACCACGACATAACCTACAGTCTGGACATATCACAGAAACTGTGAAAGACCCGTTTGAGTCATGTCACTTGAAATTGGGAGATTAGCAGGAGAAATTAAGAATTGGGAGCAGGGCAGGAGATATGGTTAAAAGTAGAGAGACTCCCATGTAAATCGGGAGTGTTGGCAGGTATGTATAGATATAACGCAGAAGTATAAATCAAGCTTAATGCTGGAGTTGCGACCTGTGTGGTTTTTGGGTGTGTGTGATTTATTACATATTGAAATACCAAATCAAATATACTGATATTTTGGGACTATTTGAGTAGGATTTGGAAGATAATCTGACAATACTGTCTTCTTCCTGTGTGGAAACTAAGTATCATCAGATAATAATCACCACCAAGCCTGTTCAGGTCATTCCGCTCACTCTGGCACAGTGCCAGGGTGTTATCTTTCAGAGGATAGCATTGAACATGCGTGTGCCTGCTTAGCTTAGAGGGGCTGTAAGATTTTTAATTCATGCATATTTGATTGGTCACCCTGCCCCCCACCAAATAATAAAATATACAAGTAACAGGACAATCTAAAAATGGCACTTTGTTAGACATCTCCCCTGAACTCTGTATCATTTTACAAAAGGCATTTTCCCTTTTCTTTCTTTATTTCCCCTTTCTTTTTTCCCTTTCGGAATGCCGTCTTAAAAGGTGGTTTCTGCTTTCGCCTCCATTTGTTTTCAGCAGGACTCATTCAAACACTATACTGAGCTGAGGTGACCCAATAGTGGCTGTGATATACTTCTGTCTTACTTTACCAAACATAGGGTGCTATCGTTGAACAGATCGCTGGTAGCATTACATGATAAAACAATGCCATCCCTCTGTGGGCCAGCAAGCCTTCAGACTGTAGGAACAATAGCAGCTTTGTCAGGAGTCTCTACAGCTTTGTGTGCTGTCTAAAATTATCAAAATGTTTCTTCCTGTCCTACCTGATAGTGCACCTCCATACTGTCCTAACTAAATCAAATATGTCAAGTATGTCCACATATTCCCTATGATGGATTAATGCAAAGAAATTGTGTCTGGAAAGTTCTGTAGGTGTCTTGGTAATGTTATGTGAAAAAAGGGAGCCCCTTTCTCCAGGCCACATCAAAATAACACAGTCTGCCAATGTATTTATATTGTATTAGAAGAGTACAGACTTGTTGGTACCATTCTCAGGATTCTCAGGACTGGACTGGGACAAAACAATCTGCATGGTATTTTTGGCCCAGACCTGCCCTCCATCGAACACCATCCTTGCGGTCCCCTTAAATACTGTACTATTCCCCCAAACCACTACAAAGCTGAGTAGTAAGTGCCGTGGACAAGTGTACCAGTGTGTATTCATGTGCTCTTGACTGAGTCTGAAGGTAGCATAGCCCTAAGCCGAAGCCTATGGTTATTACTCATCATTAATAGAGGAAAATAAGAACAACCCCAGGTTTCTTTTTTACTCTTTACTTTCCTTATTACTGTTCACTGCTTTTCATTACTGTACTTCTTTTAATACAAACATCTTTAATGCTTTTACATAATAAAATAAAGGCTATATATATATATATATATATGTGTGTGTGTGTGTGTGTGTGTGTGTGTGTTAAATAAAATAAAAAAGTATGAAGTTGTCATGAACACTGTAATGCTCATCTGACAGATCATAAAATACAGCGGTGTACCACATGTCACAAATAATTGATGTTTCTCTAAAATGACAGTTCCGAGGCAAGGATGTCTCATATGCCTGTTGCCTCGACTCCTATCTCTTCCCGTCTCTTCCTTGCCTCCTCCGCTTGGATCTCCTGTGAGCGAGAATAAGACAAGGGGAGAGGAATAAGGGATGTACAAACAGAACTGGGATGGGCCTTAGAATTGTGTTTTTTGATGTATCTTTTTCCTTCTCTAATTTACAGCTGTATAAGAGCAGCTTTGCCGTGTTTACTCCAGTCCAAATCCGAGACTCTTCCTGCAGCAGCAGCCAGCTCTCCCTGCAGTATCTATCGAAGCAAGCATTGCCTTCAAGGTTACATACCGCCTCTACTTTACCAGAGGCATTGTTGCGTCTATGAGTCGTGCTCTAGCAGTTTGTCGAAATAAAAATCCTCCCCTACTTTCATGTTTTGTTGGGAAAATAAATGCATGTGTTCTAAATACTGCCCCACACACACACACACACACACACCCGAACCTATGCCTAAGCAAATTACTGTCAAGAAAAAGATTTGACTTGTTGCAAGATGAATGGAACATATTAGTCCTCCAGGAAATGAGAAGGCATTCCAGGAGCTGCCATTGGCTCATTTCCACTGGGCTTACTCAAGGGACTCTTTATCTTATCGCTCAGTCCAGGAGACAAGCTAGCAGGGGTCAGCTGTGTGACGTTTGGCCACCTTGTGCACAACTCTGAGAAAACAAAGAGGCTCTTTCTGATAGCCTTAGTCCCGATACCATAAGCAGCTGTTAGATCCACTATTTTATCAAGACTTCATTTCGTCGTGAAAGCACTTCTTGCCAGATGCACAGGCCACTGAGGCAGAACATTGTGACGGAGAGGCCACTGAGGCAGAACATTGTGACGGAGAGGCCAGTGCAGGAATTTTCTCATGCTGGCATCCCAGTCTCTCTCTGTACCACTGCTGCCTGCTCCGACACAGCCTCTCTCAAACACTTCTCTGAAATCACATACTTTATTTCTTTTATACTTTATAATCACATACTTCAACATTGTTGTTATGGAATCAATTTAACGTTCTTAGTGTTAAATCCATGTGTCTCTGTCCTGTTGTAGGCTTGCTGGAGTCCAGGGTTGCACAAATTTATTTTTGGTACTCTACTGTGGATGGCCCTCACTGATGTTTTTATGGATAATTTTGTATAAATATAAAACTGTAGGTTAAAAAAAACCATGTAAGTACATTGTAATTTGTATCTGATATATATGTTGGCCCTGAACACATAGCAGGTATGGAGTGGAAGTATCTGCCTGAAGAAATACTGCTGTGGAGCCTAGTATCACATGGACAGATGTGGAACTCGATCACACTCAAATGACTGAGATGCCAATTCACACGTCGTCAGACAAACCAAAAGCTTAAAAGCCTAGTTCAGCCATATTACTGAAAAACATATTCTCTCACTTACCTCTACATAGTTTTGGTATTATTTTGTCAAGGTTCTGAGGTATCTGTATGTGAGGTTTCTGCCTCTACAGTGCAATTCAAGTGAAAATTATTTAGTTTATGTTGCTCAAAGCAATGTTAAAATGCCTGATATTTCTCTGTCTGAGATTTTGCGTTTGCCTGCCAGTCTCTATTGTATTTTGTCTTTATTGATGCTCTTTTTTTACCTGTTTGTCTGACATGGTGTAAACTTATAGCTCTTTCATGGCTCTTGTGTGGCTGTTAAGACTGTCCTTGGCCTGTTGGCAGGTCTGTATTTTCTGTAGAGAGATCCATCCCTTGTGCTGTCTGGCATGCCTCTATCCATGCCTTCTTCATTTTTGCCATCTCTGGTCCATGGTTTGATCTTGTTCTTCCAGATTGTTTAGGGGGTGGAACCTGTTTTAAAGATGGAGGTGGAATTGTTCTGATCTTGAAGGAGGTTGATCTTTGAAATTGGTCCAGTATTACTGTAAGCAAGACTGCTGAAACAAGCTGCAATAATGTTATTGGGCAATTGCGCACCTTCAATTTACATCCACAAAAAGTGCCGTTTTACCACTGACAGCTCAGATTATTGCTTTAAGTGTCGCCAACATTATGGAAAGGATTCCTATAGAGGTATCTTTTTGTTAAAGAGTAAAAGTATTTTTGTTTAACATAAAAAACCCTGAAATCGCTATTGCCAAACAAACCAGACTTGGACACCTTCCACTTCCAAAGCTTGCTGTATGTTTTTCATAAATGTTTCAGTAGTAATTTTTGTAACACTAAGCAGATTGGTCCACCTAGCTTTACCAGAGCCCCATTAGCCAGCATGTTTCTGAGTGTATCCAGGTAATTATCTAAATAACATAACCATAACATAACCAAATGTACATAGACTGTTCGTTAGTACCAAATAAACCTGTGGATTATCCTGAATAGCTGGGACACTCAATGACAGTTTGGGTGAACATTATGGTTAAAATACTGTCAATATATTGTTGTATATTTCGCAGGGTAAATAATATTGACAACCTGCATAATTATCACACATGACCATGCAAGTAAAATAAATAAAAAAGGTTAAGGAGGAAAGGTCAGGAACTGAGATTGTTCTGACCTGCACTGATATGACTGAATGGCAGTGTAACAGAAAGGTCACACACTCACACACAGTCATTACCCACACACACTAAGCAAATCTATGAAAATCCCTGCCCACTTATCCACTGACGAGTTTTTTTTCCCCTCTTTAACAAACACAGTACTTAATTTTACAGTTGTTTATTGTCACGGCTGGTGCGAAGGCAGGCAAGGTTGGGACCCAAATGCAGTTTAAAGAGCTTTATTCAAAGACAAGCAAAACTTACTTGGAGAAATAACAAACAGATTAACAAAAAAGTCAAACGGGGCTAGGGAATGGAGAGGCCACTCGGGACAGGGAACAGAAAGGCCCCGGGACAGGGAGACCTCGGCAATAGGGGACAGAGAGGCCTCGGCAACCGGGGACAGAGAGGCCTCGGCAACCGGGGACAGTTTCCCCGTCTACGGCCTCCACATGTCCCAGGGAATATGGCTAAGCTGGTGCCCTCAAAAGACTGCTGGTAGTCGAGGAGTTTTACTGACCAGGTGGCAGTTGGGCAGTCTAACAAAATTTCCGGAGAAGCCGACCAGGGAGCAGGCTGGGTGACGGACAAAAAACCTGTAGTTACAACGCTAGCAGACCTAGCAACTGGCAGGCTGGTAGGCTGCTGAAGTTCCGGAAAACTGCCCCTCTGAGGCTCAGGAGGACTGGCTAACTGAGGCTCAGAAGAGCTGCACGTCAGTGGAGTTTCTGGAAGGCTGTCAGGTTTGGAGACAGGAAAGCCAAATTCCTGCTCCACAGACAGCCAGCGAGTCTCCATGAGGTGCCTGGCAAAGGCGGGATCCTCCTCATGCATCTCACGAAAATATCCCAACATCATCTCACTATCAGTGTCCATGGGGTGAAAAAATGGTTTAAACTCCATAGCTGCTGGGTCCATATCTGGTCGGATCGTACTGTCACGGCTGGTGCGAAGGCAGGCAAGGTTGGGACCCAAATGCAGTTTAAAGAGCTTTATTCAAAGACAAGCAAAACTTCCACGACAGGGAATGCAGAAATAAAACAGAACGCACAGCAAACAAGACGAGACGATCCGACAAGAGACAAGGGAAAACAGAGAGGCTAAATACACAAGGTAATGAGGGAACGAGAGGCAGGTGACACAACAGGTGAAACAAATCAGGGTGGGGCAGAACAATCAAAAAAAGGCGGGAAACAAACAAAGGCAGGACGTAAGCTAGACAAGACAAGGGAGACAAGACAGACTATCAAAATAAAACAGGAAACCAAGCAAAACAGAGAAACAAGACTACACAATAAAACAGAACAAAATACCAAAACCCTGACAGTTTATGCTCAGTTTTTGTCTCTTGGGTTTTTATTTTTCATTGTAAATGTATGCAGTTGGAGTGTTTTCACTACATAACTCAATTCAATTCAATTGTATTTATAGTATCAAATCATAACAGGAGTTATCTCAGGACACTTTACAGATAGAGTAGGTCTAGACCACACTCTATAATTTACAAAGACCCAACAATTCCAGTGATTCCCCCAAGAGCATGCATAAATGCGTACATGTGACAGTGTCAAGGAAAAACTCCCTTTTTAGGAAGAAACCTTGGACAGACGCAGGCTCTTGGTAGACGGTGTCTGACGGTGCCGGTTGGGGGTGTGATGAACACTGGCAATAATAGTCACAATAAAGATAATGACTAGAAATAGTAGTTGTAGTTCCTGGTGTTGCAGGGCACTGCAGGGCGCCACAGGGTGTAACAGGGCACAGCAGAGCACAGCAGGGCGTGGCAGGACATGGCAGGACGTTGCAGAACGTAGCAGGGCATTGCAGAGCGTAGCAGGGTGTAACAGGGCACAGCAGGGGTGGAGCAGGACCACGGCAACAGCTGCAACCATGATTTAGGTGCCATCCTAATTCAAGGAAACATGCTGGGTGAAAAAAAAGAATAAGGACTCCGGGGAATAAGCTCCCCAGAGCTAGGTTAGTAACAGACATTTCTGGGACATGGATACACACAGATGGAAAGAAAGAGGAGAGAGAAGCTTAGTGTGTCAAAGGAAGTCCACCGGCAGTCTAAAACTACACTCACCTAAAGGATTATTAGGAACACCTGTAAGATTTCTCGTTAAAGCAATTATCTAATCAACCAATCACATGGCAGCTGCTTCAATGCATTTAGGGGTGTCGTCCAGGTCTAGACAATCTCCTGAATTCCAAACTGAATGTCAGAATGGGAAAGAAAGGTGATCTAAGCAACTTTGAGCGTGGCATGGTTGTTGGTGCCAGACGGGCTGGTTTGAGTATTTCACAATCTGCTCAGTTACTGGGATTTTCACCCACAACCATTTCTAGGGTTTACAAAGAATGGTTTGAAAAAGGAAAAACATCCAGTATGCGGCAGTCCTGGGGGGCAAAAATGCCTTGTTGACGCTAGAGGTCAGAGGAGAATGGGCCGACTGATTCCAGCTGATAGAAGATCAACTTTGACTCAAATAACCACTCGTTACAACTGAGGTATGCAGCAAAATTTGTGAAGCCACAACACAAACAACCATGAGGCGGATGGGCTACACCAGAGGAATACCCCACCGGGTACCACTCATCTCCACTAAAAATAGGAAAATGAGGCTACAATTTGCACAAGCACACCAAAATTGGACCGTTGAAGACTGTAAAAATGTTGCCTGGTCTGAGGAGTCTCAATTTCTGTTGAGACATTCAGAGGGTACAGTCAGAATTTGGCGTAAATAGAATGAGAACATGGATCTGTCATGCCTTGTTACCACTGTGTATGCTGGTGGTGGTGTTGTAATGGTGTGGGGAATGTTTTCTTGGCACACTTTAGGCCCCTTAGTACTAATTGGGCAGCGTTTAAAAGCCACAGCCTACCTGAGCATTGTTTCTGACCATGTCCATCCTTTTATGACCACCATGTACCCATCCTCTGATGGCTACTTCCAGCAGGATAATGCACCATGTCACAAAGCTCGAATCATTTCAAATTGGTTTCTTGAACATGACAATGAGTTCACTGTACTAAACTGGCCCCCACAGTCACCAGATCTCAACCCAATAGAACATCTTTAGGATGTGGTGGAACGGGAGCTTCGTGCCCTGGATGTGCATCCCACAAATCTCCATCAACAGCAAGATGCTATCCTATCAATATGGGCCAACATTTCTAAAGAATGCTTCCAGCACCTTGTTGAATCAATGCCACGAAGAATTAAGGCAGTTCTGAAAGCAAAAGGGGGTCAAACACGGCATTAGTAGGGTGTTCCTAATAATCGTTTAGGTGAGTGTATAACAGCATAACTAAGAGCTGCAGAGAAGCAGAGATAGGGAGGCCGCGCGCCGTGACTGTGGCTACACAACCTCCCCTGCCGGTCTAGGCAAACGCTGCAACTCCTCACTCCCTAAATATAAGGTAAGCTTTCTATGAAGAGAAGCAGAGATAGGGAGGGGGTGCGCCATGACTGTGGCTACACACCCTCCCCCGCCGGTCTAGGCGAACACTGAAACTCCTCACTCCCTAAATATTTGCAAGTTTTCTATGAAAAGAAGCAGAGATAGGGAGGAGATGCGCCATGACTGTGGCTACACACCTTCCCCTAGGCGAATGCTGCAACTCCTCACTCCCTAACTATAAGCTTTATCGAAAAGGAGAGTTTTAAGTTTACTCTTAAAAGTGGTGACGGTGTCCCCCATATCCAGATTGGGAGCTGGTTCCACAGGAGAGGAGCCTGATAGCTGAAGGCTCTGGCTCCCATTCTACTTTTAGAGACTCTAGGAACCACAAGTAACTCTGAATTCTGGGAGCGCAGTGCTCTAGTGGGACAATAAGGTACTATGAGCTCTTCAAGATACAATGGTGCTTGACCATTTAAAGCTTTGTAGGTCAGAAGAAGGATTTTAAATTCAATCCTGGATTTTACAGGAAGCCAATGCAGAGAAGCTAATACAGGAGAAATGTGATCTCTTTTCTTAGTTCTTGTCAGAACACGCGCTGCAGCATTCTGGATCAGCTGCAGAGTCTTTAGGTTTTTAGTTGAGCATCCTGATAATAAGGAATTACAGTAGTCCAGTCTGGAAGTAACAAATGCATGGACTAGTTTTTCAGCATCGTTTTGAGACAAGATGTTCCTAATTTTGGCAATGTTACGAAAGTGAAAAAAGGCTGTTCTTGAGGTTTGTTTTAAGTGGGCGTTAAAGGATATATCCTTATCAAAAATAACTCCTAAATTTCTGACAGTAGTGCTGGGGGCCAGGGCAATGCCATCCAGAGTAGTTATATCTTCAGATAATGAGGTTCGGAGGTGTTTAGGGCCCAGCACAATAACTTCAGTTTTGTTTGAGTTTAACATCAGAAAATTGTAGGTCATCCATGATTTTATATCTTTAATGCATACTTGAAGTTCAGCTAACTGACTGGTTTTGTCTGGCTTGACTGACAAGTATAATTGGGTGTCATCCGCATAACAGTGGAAGTTAATTGAGTGTTTCCTAATAATACTGCCTAGAGGAAGCATATATAAGGAGAATAGAACTGGTCCAAGCACTGAGCCTTGTGGGACGCCATGGCTAACTTTAGCGTACCTGGAGGATTTATTGTTAATATTAACTAATTGAGATCGGTCAGAGAAATAGGACTTAATCCAGCTTAGTGTGATTCCTTTAATGCCAACTAAATGTTCCAATCTCTGTAACAGGATAGTATGGTCAATAGTGTCGAATGCAGCACTAAGATCTAATAAGACAAGTACGGAGGCAAGTCCTTTGTCAGCAGCAGTTAAAAGTCGTTAGTAATTTTCACCAGTGCAGTCTCTGTGCTATGATGCATTCGGAATCCTGACTGAAAGTCCTCGAATAAACTATTGCTATGTAGAAAATCACTTAACTGATTAGCGACGGTCAATAGTTGGCTAAGACATCAGGGTCGAGGGTGTTTTTTTTTTTAGAAAAGGTCACAGCTATTTTAAATAACTGTGGTACATAGCCTGTTAATAAAGACATGTTGATCATATCTAGTAATGAAGTGTTAACCAAGGGTAACGCTTCTTTAAGTAACCTCGTTGGGATGGGGTCTAAGAGACAGGTAGATGGCTTAGCTGAAGAGACCTTTAACATTAATTGTTGAAGGTCTATAGGATAAAATAAAAAAGCAGTCAGGTCTTGTCGTTCTAGCAGTCTTATGTTTAAAGGTGAACCGTTAGAAGTTGAGGGCAAAAGGTGATGAATTGTATCTCTAATTGTTTTAATTTTTTCATTAAAGAAGCTCATGAAGTCATTACATGAAGTCATCACTACTCAGAGCTATAGGAATAGATGGCTCAATAGAGCTGTAACTCTCTGTCAGCCTGGCTACAGTGCTGAAAAGAAACCTTGGGTTGTTCTTATTTTCTTCTATTAGTGATGAGTAATAGTTTGAGCTGGCATTTCTGAGGGCCTTCCTATAGGTTTTCAGACTGTCTTGCCTGTCTAAACGAGATTCTTCCAGTTTGGTGGAACGCCATTTACTTTCAAGTTTTCACGAGATTTGTTTTAACTTGCGTGTTTGGGAGTTATACCAAGGTGTTAGTTTCCTTTGCTTCATCATCTTTTTGAGGGGAGCAACAGAGTCTAAAGTCGTCCGTAGGTAGGCCATAGCACCATCTACAAAATTATAAATTTGGGAGTTACTGAAGTTAACATAAAGGTCCTCTGTTTTATTAAAGCACGACATTGAGTTAAGTGCTGTTGGAATAGCTTCCTTAAATTTAGCTATAGCACTGTCAGATAGGCATCTAGTGTAGAAGCTTTTATCTAATTTCGCAGTCGGGTAGTAAAGTTATTAAAAAATGGTCTGATAATAAAGGATTCAGCGGGAATACTATTAAATCTTCAATTTCGATGCCATATACCAGCACAAGGTCGAGGGTGTGGTTAAAACAGTGAGTGGCCTTATGCACACTGACTAAAACCAATTGAATCTAGTAGTGAGTTGAAAGCAATACTAAGGCTATTGCTGTCAATGTCCACGTGGATATTAAAATCACCTACAATAAGTACTTTGTCTGATTTAAGGACTACATATGATAAAAACTCAGAGAATTACGATAAACATTTAGAATACGGACCTGGAGCTCGGTAGACAACAACAAATATA